>NC_081575.1:9106810-9123015 GCF_022355385.1 Mustela nigripes
ATATTTTAACTTTTTGTCAATGTATTTTATTATTTAAATAGCACAATACATTTAATATGTACATTTTAAACTGGATTTCTCAGGTGTATATGACATGAATTTTTTTTAGTCATCTAAGATCGTGTGATGATATTTTCATAATGTTGATTCAACTAAAGATTAGATTCTATCAAATGTACTAAAAATTGTAGCAGCAGCATGTAGACACTGTTACAATTTTTTAAATTTCTTTTCAGTGTAACAGTATTCATTGTTTTTGCACCACACCCAGTGCTCCATGCAATCCGTGCCCTCCCTAATACCCACCACCTGGTACCCCGACCTCCCACCCCCCGCCCCTTCAAGACCCTCAGATTGTTTTTCAGAGTCCATAGTCTCTCATGGTTCACCTCCCCTTCCAATTTCCCTCAACTCCCTTCTCCTCTCTAACTCCCCTTGTCCTCCATGCTATTTGTTATGCTCCACAAATAAGTGAAACCATATGATAATGGACTCTCTCTGCTTGACTTATTTCACGCAGCATAATCTTTTCCAGTCCCATCAATGTTGCTAATTTTTGTGTAAGTAAGTTTAAGGAACATTTATAAGTGCCTGTTACATTTTAGACAACATGCTATGTGCTATGGGGACCTGTAGATGGACAGAAATGAGTGCTGACTCTAGTCACCAAAATTTGTTGTGAATTTTTTGTTTGGTTGGTTTTGTTTTGTTTTTAGTGGGGTTTTCTGGTGTTTGAATATTTAAACAACATGTATTCAGGAGTAAGGAATGTGTGGTATACATGTTCTCGTTTTACAAATAGTTGAACAGTGAAACAATTAATCAACTAACTTACTACTTTGACTCTGTGGTGCTGAAGAATCAATTTAATGTCTTTTCCCATCCTGAATGACTTTGTTGACAAAACGGCAGTTGTCATGTTTTAGCTTCTATTTTTTTTACAAACTAATGAAAAACACATTATTCCCCAGAATATGTCAACCTCAGATAAACAAATCTATTGAAAATAAACACCTTTGTGTAAGTTACACCGTCAGAGATGATGTTTGATAAACAAATGAGTGAACCTGCTCAGTCTCCCATTACTTTAAATAGAAAAGTTGTGGAACTGCTTCTTTATATTCTACACAATTGCAGATCTGCTCCAGGAATGGTAATGCATATTTTTAAATATGAGCGCACTTGATTATGTAGCCCCAGATATATAATGGAACAGAAGGCTAATGCTTAGGCTGATTCTGCCCTAAGTGAAATCCATCTGTTTACTACTGAGGCAGCATGCAATTCAGTTTTTTCTGAGTGAAACAAGATCTCTACTTGAGGCTATTTTCTATCCAGTAATAGAACAGCAAAGGGAAATGTTTAGTAAGAATTTTCATACTGTAAAGATGGGATTCCCAGCAAACTGCCAGTATTTGTCCCTCAAATTTGGTCAACCCAGAAATGCCACATGCCTGGGCGTTTGTGGATCTTCTGCAGCACTAGTCCACGGTCATGTAGATAGAGATCCTAGAGGCACTCACAGAAGGGCAGCTGATGATTAATTTCACGTAAAAGGAATTGTGATTAACAAAGGGAAATTTGTAGTAGATATTTGTGTAATGGTCTGTTTGTAGAATATCTTTTTGGACCATTATGAAAGTATGAAACATAACTTTGAAAATGCCAGTTTTGGAAATACATTTCTGACATAGACATAACTGTTGTATTCACATTATATTTGATATTTTCAAAAGATTATTTTGATCAACCATGATTTTCTTCAGGATTTCCCAAACACTCTGCACCGAAAGGCATATTTCTAGGGGCACCTGGGTGAGTCAGTGGGTTAGGCCTCTGCCTTTAGCTCAGGTCATGATCTCAGGGTCCTGGGATCAAGCCCCGCATTGGGCTCTCTGCTCAGCAGGAAGCCTGCTTCCTCCTCTCTCTCTGCCTGCCTCTCTGCCTACTTGTGATCTTTGTCTGTCAAATAAATAAAATCTTAAAAAAGGCATATTTCTTCTGCTTATTTGTATTTCCATATACAATCAAGTAAATTTTGAGACCAAGACCAAACAAATGGCTCATTTGCAAAAACTTCCATAACTCCTGTTCTTTCTTCTGTACTGTGACAGTACCTTGCTTAAAACTTCTAGTAGAGCAATTATTTCTCTCTTGCTTTGTTTTTAATAGTGTGCATTTCCTTCCACTCTGCAGGATTTCAAGCTCTTTGATAGTAAAGGTATGCATTAGCCATATTCTGAACCTTCTTACCGGATTCCCATTATGGAGACTCCATAAATGTCCTGTTAAACTGAATCTTAAAAAGTAATTCATCCATCAGCAAGGAACTAACAATTAGTATGTCTTGTTTGAGGATCACTTTCTTAAGATGACTCAGGGTGGAAAAATGGAGGAGAACAAGAGTGTTCCTCATAATGTGCTAAATATAGCCATAACCAAGGGACTCATGAGGATAACAAGAAAAGCTCTTGGACATTCAGGCCAATAATAAGAAGCAGACAAACAGAAGATAGGAAGATTTGAAATACTTATATTTTATATCTCTTTGAAATATTGTCTTAAATCAGTGTTTAAGACAAAGTGCTGGAATGTATTCTGTTATTACCAGAATGTTATTTATATTCAAGAGTATTATATATAAAAATGCTTTGTGAAATCCTAAGATTCCATACAAATGAAACCTATCATTATTATATTACCTACCCCAAAACTATCTTGTAAGCGTCCCTCTCTCTGATATCTCAACTAGCAAATCTCAAGGGAGATTTACTTTGGAGTATTCTGCTCCTTGAAGTCTGTGCTCTTTCATGGATACAGGGTCCTAGAGAGGTAATTAACAGCCCCCTTGGGGGAAAGACTGCAGAAATACCCACTTTGAAGTGATGGCAAACCTAACAACTGGCTTGGCAACTTAGGATTTTATGTTTATATAAGAAGAATTTTTAGTAAAGCATTTATTAGCATTTTCAGTACTTAAAGAGAGGTACCTCCAGTCTCACAAAAATGTTGTCAGAGTTGTGGGATAGAATTGTGACTGATAATATAGCTTGCACCATAACATAAAACAATTCTCTTTTGGAAACAATAACAGCAAAAAACAGCCTATAGCTTTCTTTTTTAATATTGCACTTAAAATATGAGCTGAAAGCCACTTAAGGATTTATGAGAGGTATATTTACAAACAAAAGCCATGCTGATGCACTATTGCTTGTGCATATTTATAAAGCACAATGTAGGAATTTAGTCCTCTGGAAAAAAAATTCATTTAAAGTACTTATTATTTATTAGAAATGTGTTTCAGGACACTTCCTTACAATTTAGAAAACAGGATCATTTGTGAACTAAGCTAAAAACAAATAGATCAACAATTGGGGATGTTGGGGGATGAGTAGCCCACATGTGAAGGGAAGAGACCTAGGAGAATCTCTTCCTGCATTGCTAAGCCAAAGCTTGTTAAATTTGTTTTATTATGAAATGAGCTAATGACTGAATGTCTACACAAATGGAGAAAATGGAGCTCTAAACAGCCATTGGTAATACTGAAAAAAGAGTACAGAGGATCAGTCATTTTCCCAGTCAGTTATATTTCTTGTATGCCAAACTATATCAAATTATAGATTCCATTAGTACTTTCTTGAATTTAATGCAAAGAAACGTATCTCCAAAAAAAAAAAAAAAAAATGTGCATGTTGTCTTTTGTCAAGCAACGAGAATTAGTCAGCAAAGGAAACCTTAGATTCCAGATATTCCAGAAAAGGCTCAGCTTTACCTCATTATTAGATAATAAGTCCCAGTTTTTATTCAGCCTATGTAAGTGATACAATTTAATGTTTCTTCTTCTACATCTTTTAACTGATGAGAAATGCAGAGCGCTCAAAGCAGAACCCAATCGTGGTATCTGATCATTTCATATGATTGATGATACCAAGGTCATTGCTTCCATTTAATTGATTTTTTTCTACCTTTATTTTAGATCCTCCTGTTTTGCATTATGTGTATCTTTGGAAGCCACAAGTCACTTTTTGAAAGAGTGTAGCGCATCATCATAAATAAGTAATTTTCAAAGTTCTTTGGAAATTATTCTGCATGCTCTTATTCTTGTCTTAGCCTATTTAATGGGGCCAGTGTACTTTGATGAATTTCATGTTTTGTATTAATTTTTGTTCTAGAATTTGCTTTAATTCTTGATTCCTGGGAGAGCCATAGAAAGAGAGAATCTGTAAGTTGACCATGCTATTGTTCTTCTGTTTGATGATTTGTTTTCATCAAAAAAGTATTGTTAAAAATTTACTCATGCCACTGAGATGGGATGAACTTACAGGTAGATAGAGAGTGGTGGGATTTAAAGGTCACTGGGTAGGAAACTTTGGTACAAATACATTTCTTTGATTGCCAGTTTAAGTGAACAAACATCCTGTTATAAAATGTAACTGCCCCAATGAGATGGATCACATCCCTAGCCCAGATGTCTGATCTGAACGCCGAGGCCATGCTTTAATGGCCTATTTAAAATCTCCACGTGGATGCTTATTCTAGTCCATGCCATCATCATCATTTTTCACATGTAGTACTGCATCAGCCTCCTAACTTCTCTACCCTCTAATTTCTTTCCGTACAGCAGCAGGACTGAGCTTTTCAAATTGCAAATCTAATCATATCCCATCATCATCTGCAACCTTCTACAATTAAATAACTTTACATCATTCTTTGGGGGGGGGGAAACACTTTATCATGACCTACAAATACCTAACTCCCTCCACTTACCTCTCTAGCTTCATTTCCCACTGTGCTCCCCCGTGATTTGTCCTCTAGTTGTGCTTTCACACCCTTTGGTCTGGAATACTCTTCCCCTCCCTCTTCATATTCCTTGTTTAGATATCAACTCAATCATCCCATTCTCAGAAGTTCCCCTTCCTTGAGTTCAAGGCTAGGTCAAGTCTATTCATGAGAACAGATCCATCCCATTGCAATTAATTCATTAAAAACTATCTCTTCCCTACTAAATTTTAAGCTATAATGTTGGGAGCTGTGTCTATTTTTGCTTTCTGTCGTATCTCCATTGTCAAGCCCAGTGTCTGGTACATAGTAGGCATTCAACATAACATTGATTGGATGAATGAATGAGGGCTAATAGGAAGATGTCAACCATTTGTTTTGTAACAAGATTTTATGCAGTCTTATTGCATGCTTTCCAAGGCCTAGTTCCCCCAAAATTGGACACTGAGATGAAAGGGAAGAACATGCTTTACCACTATGGGTTTAATCAGGGGATTTGGGGGAAAGATTGAGGTTGGCAAGAAGGGCTTTGGATAATTCCAGGACAATCTGATAGGTGCTAGGTAACTTGGATGCAGAGAAATCCAAAAGCACTTTTCACCTTTTTACAACTCCATAGAGATTTGGTTGACCTACTGAGGCTTAAAGTCTATCTGTAGCCTTTAATAGCCATAAGAAATGTTTAAACCATTGAGTAATTTGCTTTTTATATAAGTTGTTGGCCTCAGTCGTCAGTGGAAAAGGAAAGAACTATTTGCTTCTGTCTTAAAATGTAATTTTAGAAATGAAAATTCTAGAAAGTGTTTTATGAATGCAAATGGACCCTGGCTGACCTCTAAGACAGTGGAACTCTAATATTCTTCAAAGAGGAATTACTGTTTTCCTCAGAGAATTTAAATGCAGGGGGATTGAAATATGCTGTGTCACTGGTGGTTAATCTCAGAAAATCATCAAGGGAATTAACAGTTAAAGATGAAACAGACAATAGCTTGACCCCTGATTTACTGGGTGCATCTCTTAAGGATAGTCAAGGTAAAAATGAGCTGTGATGGTCAAAACAAGAGGCTATATCTTAAGAGCATGTGAAGAAAGTCCTTTTGGATAATAGGATCTTTTCAAAAATCATTTTTCTAGTGGTGGTTTTTTTATAGTATTCTACTTTAATCTAGAATTATCCCTCAGGTGGCTGTCATTATTAACTAAGAGAAATGACAGCATAGTGTCACTAAGTGGGAATTGTGAAGAATATGGTGATCTTAAAATTGAAAGCATATGGGGTCCCTGGGTGCCTGGTGGCTCAGTGGGTTAAGCCTCTGCTTTTGGCTCAGGTCATGATCTCAGGGTCCTGGGATTGAGCCCCCACATTGGGCTCTCTGCTCAGCCGGGAGCCTGCTTCCCCCTCTCTCTCTGCCTGCCTCTCTGCCTGCCTCTCTGCCTACCTGTGATCTCTGTCAAATAAATAAATAAAGTCTTTAAAAAAAAAGAATTGAAAGCAAATATGCACACTGATAATAACTGAACTATATTGTGGTTCTCCTCAAAGTAGTAGCATTTATTCTCTCAATTAGGAGAAAAATCGACTTAAAGCATTCAAGTATTCTGGGAATTTTTTTAAATTTATTTTTTATTTATTTTCAGCATTACAGTATTCATTATTTTTGCATCACACCCAGTGCTCCATGCAATCCGTGCCCTCTACAACACCCACCACCTGGTTCCCCACCCTCCCACCCCCCTGTCACTTCAAACCCCTCAGATTGTTTTTCAGAGTCCATAGTCTCTCATGGTTCACCTCGCCTTCCAATTTCCCCCAACTCCCTTCTCCTCTCCATCTCCCCATGTCCTCCATGCTATTTGTTATGCTCCAGAAATAAGTGAAACCATATGATAATTGATTCTGTCTGCTTGACTTATTTCACTCAGCACAATCTCTTCCAGTCCCGTCCATGTTGCTACAAAAGTTGGGTATTCATCCTTTCTGATGGAGGCATAATACTCCATAGTGTATATGGACCACATCTTCCTTAACCTTTCGTCTGTTGAAGGGCATCTTGGTTCTTTCCACAGTTTAGTGACCACGGCCATTGCTGCTATAAACATTGGGGTATAGATGGTGCTTCTTTTCACGACATCTGTATCTTTGGGGTAAATACCCAGGAGTGCAATGGCAGCGTCATAGGGAAGCTCTATTTTTAATTTCTTGAGGAATCTCCACACTGTTCTCCAAAGTGGCTGCACCAACTTGCATTCCCACCAACAGGGTAAGAGGGTTGATGACTGAGTTGTTCTGAAGTTTGGTTATACTGATAAAGAAGTAGGTAACACATTTGCAACCGACTTTGTAGAAATCTTATGGAAGAGCAGAGATTCTAATTAAAATGGGGATATGAAGTTGAGGTGTAATTATGAAAATTACGCTTATTAAAACATTATACTTAATGCTGCACCTTTGTAAAGCATGGTTTTAAATGTTGAAGAGGAAATAATTGCTTTTTATCATTTGAAATATTTTTATTTTTCATTTATTCCTTTACACTGAAATAAATACAGCAATTAGATGACACTTGAAGCTATAACATGATAAAAATATTTCCTGTCTTTAATTTGATACCGAAGCTTAGATCATTTTCAGGCTTTTAAGTAGTGTTTCCCCTTCTAACCCTTATTTGTATGAATGTCTGGGTAGAGAAGAGTAGACAAGGATGTCTTTGAGAATTATCTTGTATGAGTTGTGAGATACAGCTACTAATAAACCGAGCGTTTAATGAGAGGATATCGGTTGATAGTGAGACAGGTGAATAATAATGTTAGTAAAATTATTTCCAGGGGCACCTGGGTGGCTCAGTGGGTTAAAGCCTCTGCCTTCGCCTCAGGTCATGGTCTCAGGGTCCAGGGATCAAGCCCAGCATCGGCCTCTCTGCTCTGCAGGGAGCCTGCTTTCTCCTCTCTCTCTCTGCCTGTCTCTCTGCCTACTTGTGATCTCTGTCTGTCAAATAAATAAATAAAATCTTTAAAAAAATTATTTCCAAAATAGATGGAAATCACTAAAGTTTAGAATCTGTTAAAGAGTGATTGCATTCAAAATTTGAATCTTATGTTCATTAATTTCGCCTTTGCTCTAGCTAGAATACGATAAGCCAGCAGATTGTTTCTGAATACCAAATATGGCATAAATGGGGTGCTGATGTGGCATGCTTTGGCTAGCCAGGGTTAATTAAGCAAAAGGCCCCGAACACCTCAGGCCAGGATAATAGACCCAGGCTACATTTACCTAAGTGGACTTGAAAATAGGCATAATCATAATTATTTTCTTTTAAAAGTTACTTCATAGGGACAATGCTTTTCACTAAGAGTGGCCTCATAACATACGTTGCAAACACACTGCAGGTCCATTGTAAAGATTTGTGGCTAAATGCCTTCTCACACCCAATTTGATAAACAGTCTCCTGCTGCTCTCCATAGCCCCACTTCCCTGGTATATAATATCTCGCCTCCTTAGCAAAGACAATCAGTTTATTTTTGTAACCTTAGAATCATAATATACATATGCCAATATTAACAAATACAAAGTTTTGTACGTTCTCACCCCTAGACACATGACATTGATAATTAAGTGGAGCATTCCCTTCCAGTGTTCCTGGCTGTTGTTCTAGAACCTCTTTATGTAGAAGCTACTACCAATAGATCGGACTTCTTCAAGAGTTGGAAACCCCTTTGCTACTATGGATCTACAGCACTGGTTCTAAACCCTTTTTGTTCCATAGCACATGTAACTGATGAAATGTATATAACACCATTCTATTAACATGTAAGGCTGCCCGTGACTAGAGATAATGGGTCCACAGTCAAAAGGCTACCCAAAATGCTCATGGGATAAAATAACTTGGGATGCATTTGTAGGGGCCACTTTCACAGGGTCTGGATCTGGCAAGTCATCTTTATTGTGTACTTGCTGTGAGTTTTATTCGCTGTCACACTGTCTTGAATAGTTAGAACAAGGTTTATAGCATCACCAAAAAACTTTCTTCCCAAGCCGTGGATTAGGTGAAAAGAGATCTTTGCAGCCAATTAATCTGATATGATTATGGCATTCCTCTCTTTTTAAACAATGGGTTTATCTTTGAGACACCTGCAGATTTTCCATTATCATATATTCATGTCACCTCTAGGGCTAATGATCCCATCATTTGGATATTTTTGACTGTACATTGAAATTTGCTACTTTAGACTCATAATCTTCAGTCTAGTAATCACATATAAATGATATAGGCTAATAGCAATCTCTGCTTTGGCGTTGGAAATGTATCCCTTTCAGTTGTTGCCTTCATGTGCTAGGAATACTGTGTGGTTTATTAACTCAGATGTGTTGATACTATACTATTTTAAACAATGTTTTTCTTTGAAATTCACATTTTGAATCTGATACCCAAATTGGTTCACACCCCAAAGTTTTTCGCATTCTAATTTATGTCCACAATTTATGCATTTATGTCTTAGAAGAGGACTAAAAAATAATAATCTCATGTAATGCAGGAAATATTTTTCAAATGCATTCACATGCTTTATTAAAAAAAAAAAAAAAAAAAAGTCTTCTTTGTGTTTAGCCTGACCCTCCTCTAGAGTCACTCGTTGCCTGAAAGAGATAGAGGTGGTAGTGGTGGATTAAGATTATTATAGCAAGAACTCAAAGGCAGTCAGTTGTTAAATATTGGTTCCCAAAATAGGGCACAGTGATCATATGTGGGTAACGTAGCTCCCTCTGTTTGGACACAGTACAGAGGAAAGAGAGTATGGCAGAATTCCCAGTATAGGACAGGTCACAGAATAGCCCGGGGAAATTGAAAACATCATGAAGATGCCCTTAAGTCAGCATGACATCTGAGCAATAAGGTACCCCATAGGTGTAAAAGTTAAAAATGCCTAAGGAAGATGTCCTAAAACTGGATTTAAGAGCTAACTCAAACAGCCAACAACTCTACATATTCCAGAGTGATACAGAGAAGATAGCCAAGATTTCTCAGTCCTTTAATGGTTGAGTGAACTGGTGAACCAAAATTAGTCTGGGATTGAAGAAAGGAAGCCATTGGCTGCAGAGATCTTGTGCTCATAGGCTCTGGCAGGGACACAGACTTCAGCTCCAAGTGCCCATGTGGGGACTTGCAGTGATGTCTGCCACATCACAGGATAGGACCAGAAATGCCACATAGAATTGGAGACCAGGGAAGCTCAGACGACAGCCATAGGAGCTTTCCCTAATGCCCCAAGGTTATGTAACCTAGTTACCAACTTTGAAATAAAGAGAATATGGCAGGCCCACTGACAGCAGGAGAAAAGCATCCTGATAGGGAATTTGAATGTTGGATTAAGTCCAGAGTGTGGGATCTATTGAAACAAACTACCAGAAAAAATGCAAAATAAAACGAAACCAAACAGAAACTTTTCAAGTTGAATAAAACAGGTACTAAGTGAAATAAGTGAGAAGAAAGACAAGTATGGTATGATTTCACTTTCATGTAGAATATATGTGGAATCTGAAAAACAAAAGAGCAAACAAAACAGAAACAGATTCATAGGTTACAGAAAACAAGCTGTTGGTTACCAGAGAGATTGAGGGGTTGGTGGGGCCACCAAAATAGGTGAAGGGGATAAAGAACTACAAACTTCCACAGAGATGAAGAATAGGCCATAGAGAATGTAGTCGTTAATATTCAAATAACTGCATGGTGACACATGGTGACCGCCCTTATCATGGTGATATTTTCATATTGTATATAAATGTCAAACCACGATGTTGTATGCCTGAAACTAACATAATATAGTGTGTAAACGGCAATTTCAAAAAAAGAAAGAAAGAAAAGTTTGATTGAAGTATAATTTACATACCATCAACTGTATTCATTTTTAGGTATACACTTCAATTATTTTTTAGTAAAATTAACAGAGCTGTACAACCATCACCAAGTCCACTGGTAGAGAGAAGTTGACTATTATAAAGTAATTAAAAGTAAATTTTTAAATTAAAAGTTCTGGAACATTTCAATCACTTCACTACACACACACACACACACACACACACACACACATATATGCACATAATTAGGAGTACTCAGTATAGTTCTGTACACGCAACTATATATGTCTGATGGTCTTCAGTAAAAAGTGTTCAGTCAGTCATTTTTCTGAATTAATTATGTCATTTATTTCCTTAAAATTTTTGTAGTGTGAGATACTGAGAACACAAAATAGAATGAGATTGTCTTTTCCTTTAAAGATTTCAGGGCCTAGTGTGAGGCCTTCACAAAACAATGACAGTGCACTGTCGTAAGTGCTGTGATAGTTGTATGTCCTAGAGTCATTTTCTCTTTCAGTCTCCCTACAACCCCATCAAATGAACCAGATATTTATTATTAATATCCTCCTCATTCTATAGTTGAAGACTCTGTAGATCACAGCAGTTAGCAAACAGTGGAAGGAAAACCAGAAATTAGGTAATTTTTAAATTTTTTTTGCATTTTAAGTATTTAAAAAATACTTATTTTTGTTCTTAAGGACAGTAGATTGACTCCACTAAAATGTAAATCAGTATTGACAAGTTATACTTTTTTTTCCTTTTGTGGAATTTGTGGCTATTGTTCAACCTATAAGAATTTATTAAATACCCACTCTGTCCCAAAGGCTTTGCTTTTTTTTGCACATTGCACATTGTGGGGTCTTTGCCATTATCATTCTTCATTGAGTGGTGTTGCAGTGCGAGGATGGCAGAATTTGGCCTCCTTCCTGATTAGAAAGGTTGTTAGGAAATTTTCCAACCCGTTGTAGGCAAATGTGGGGGAATGTAAAAAATTGACTTAGAATAAGATAAGGTTGTGTGCATACTCCAGCTTGGCCACCGCATTCCAGTTTTGTGAAATTCATCCATTTGCTTTGTCTGTTTTTTTCACCTTTACAATGGGACCGATAATACCTATCTAATGGTGTTGAAAATTAAATGTGTAATTAAATGAAAGTGCCCTTCACAGTATCTGCCTTATAGGAAGATTCTTCCAGTTATTTTTTTTTAAGTTTTAATTTAAATTCCAGTTGGTTAACATACGGCGTAATATTAGTTTCAGGTGTGCAATATAACGATTTAACAATTCTGTGCATCACCTGGTGCTCATCACAAGTGAGCTCCTTTACCCCCATCGCCTAGGTCACCCATTCCCCCCCATCCACCTCCCCTTGGTTCTTTCAGTTATTTTCAATTAATGTATCACTACACCTTTTTTTTGCTGAAGAAACTTTTAGGTGTACCCAAAGAGGCTAAGTATACCTTTCACCCAGTTTCTTCAGTTGACATTGGCCTGAATTCCATAGATATGTCGAACTGTCACAGCAGTCAGTGTACAGTGCTACTCATAGCCACAGTAATCCCCAATACTCTGCCTTATTGTTACATCCATCTGTCCCCTACCCTGACTGTCCCTAATCCCTTGTAGCCACTAACCTGTTCATCTCTATAACTTTGTCCCTTGAAGAATGTCCTATAAAAGGAAGGATATGGTGTGTGACTTCTAGGTATTAGCATTCTTGTTTCATTCAGCATAATGTCCTTGATGTCTATCCATGTATCATTAATTTGCGTGTATCAGTATTTCATTCCTAACAGCAAAAATACTAGAAATGACCCAAACATCTCTCAATACGTGACTAGCGGAGCAAATTCTGGTACATCCGCCCAATGGGTTTTCAACCATAAAAACGAATGAAATACTGAGCTGTTCATATATTTTCGTCACCTGCATATATTACTGAGCCCTCTCAGCTCTGTACCTGGCCTTGACACAAAAATAATGATGCCATTTCTGTCTTTCAGTAGCTTATATTTAGTCAATCAGACTAATGAATGGAATCAGAAGGAATGAATGCATATGGGGTAAGAAGCAAGTCCGCAAGTTACCTCAACTACTTAGATGTTACATGTGGGGCTGCTTGGGGCTGCTCGGGGTTTCCCAGCCGGGCTCACAGTGTGGTGAGAGCTGCAGGCAGAGCCCACGGTGAGCGTCCACATCTCATTCCTTCTCTGCTCTCCATGGGGCAGCTTGTACCAATGGGTGTCAGAGTCCGATTCCTGGCATCTGACCCATCAGATGAATCACCCTTTTGCCATGGGGGGATGCTCAGGGGAGGTGGAGAGCAAGCAACAATTTCCAAAGGTTATTTTCCAGCTGTCAGGTGTGCAGGGATTGAGGAGGACCGTTCACACAACACATCTTGGAGAGGAGTCGGATGAGAATGCAGTGGGGGTTATAGGCCACTGGGCACACGACTGCCACGGGGTACCTCTTCTCTCTAGCAAGGAGGGGACTATAGTACACACAAAGGCTTCAGAGAGGTGGTAGCGTGAACCAGTGAGCCAAATCATGACATCATAGTGGAAGACTTCACCTCTCCCCTTCTCTGAGTTAGTCGAGGGGCCCCCGGCGTCAGTTTCCAGCTCTGCGTTCCAGAGGCACCATTGTGCTGGCTCACCTGGCAATGACTGGACTAGCTTTCCCCTCACACTGGCAGGTGGCCAGACCTCCCCAAACACCTTGTGGTCTCCCTTCCACAGTCTGGCTTTTGAGGAGGACTTATTAGATGATTAAGTAGCTGGAACTATTTTTGGTCATCTGTGCAAAACTGCTGACAGATTTCATTCTCCTTTCTTACTGCAGCCTCCAAATTCCTTGATTCTCTTTTTGTTAAGATTGTATTTATTTATTTGAGAGAGAGAGAGAGAGAGCGCGCGCATGAGAGGGGGAGAGGTCAGTGGGAGAAGCAGACTCCCTGCGGAGCTGGGAGCCGATGTGGGACTTGATCCCGGAATTCCAGGATCATGACCTGAGCCAAAGGCGCGGGCTTAACCAACTGAGCCACCCAGGCATCCCCGAATCCCTTGATTCTTAACAAGAACTGCACAAGGCTAGAGGGAGCGCTTGAAACATTAATGAGGGAGCACTTGAAACATTAATGTTTCAAGTTACAAAGGGGACTGTCTGAAACACGGCCCCCTCAGTGGGGGTTGTGATGGAGAAGCCGAGATCAGAGCCTTCTGGAACGTGAAATGATTCTCCGTCCCTGGCTTGCTCAGCGCTGCAAAGGTCTTACCCATGCTATGCCTCCCCCAGACTGCTAACAGAAGGGAAAGCCAAGGCTGTTTGTTGTTGTAGTTGTTTTGTTTTGTTTTCAGTGGGGTTTAAAAGAATGAAAAGAATGAGCCCAGCATAATGATGCTGCAGGCTGCCCAGCAAATAGTTGTACCAGAGATCCAGAATGGCTGGGAATGGGGGCCCGTCAGGACTTGTCCCACAAGGGGTGTTGCCAGTCTGCTCTGGGTGTCGGGATTCCGCTTGCAAAATAGATTGTGTCCCCTTCAGAGTGTTGGCCGTTCAGTGTTTTCCGTTTCTATGTTAGCAATGCTGTAAACTCAGCCTTGAAGGTACAGATATCACTAGTGCCCTGTTTCTGCTCTTAATTGCTAATTATGCAATCTGTGTAAATGCGAGAAATGTGACTCTTTCAGTTCTGCAAATGTCTTTGCAGCTGCCTATACATTCCAATTAAAACCCAATGCAGCTGTCATGGAGGCAGTTTTATGTGATTCCCTGGAAGGACAGTCTGATTGCTGCCTGGAAGTCTCTGGGTCCACTACTCAAAAGCCAGTTACCCTGCGGTTGCTTGCTTCTCATGCAGCATGCCTCCTCATTCTGGATGAGGGGGAAAATTGCCATTTTGCTGTTCCTTGCTCACTTAAATGTGAGTTACACAAGGCTTTTTTTTTTTTTTTTTTTAATTTCTTCTCCTCTCAGGAGATGTTTTAAAATATCTAACTCCTTTCCCTTGGCATCCGTCCATGAAAGTATATTTAGCTCTTTGGAATTCATTGCCCATGCAGACTGGGAGATATTTTGTTCTTGCAGCATCTCATTTCACTGAGGGCAAACCTATCTTCAGATCTCTGATATATTCATGTGATAAAAATTAGGATTGTCTCATACCTCAGATAAGCCAACTGTAGTGGGAGTTACCATGACATTGGGTGCATGAGGAAGTGACTTGAACCCTTATGACACACCTCACATCTTTTCCTAGATTTTTGCCAGTTCATGGAGAACGTACGTTCTCATCGTCGCCAATGACACTGGAGTCCTGCTTCCGTGAGTCCTATCTCTGTTCCCTCACAGGATCAACTCAAATGTGAAATACAGCTCCTCTCTTGATTTCCATCAAACGTGCCACAAATGCTGGGAAACTGTAGTAGGTTTTATTCAAAATTTGGGAATCATAGAGCTATGGAGGAGGAATTTGCATTTTGAAGCGCCAACGATTTCAAATTCAACATTAGCTATCCCTTTTCTAAAAATGTGCACCCGCCACCCATCTCTGGAGTATTCCCACAGACACTTTTAGCCCATGGAGTCTCTCCCCTCACACTCCCATGCCATCCTGGCTGCTTTCGGTCTTCCTCCTCCCACTTGTCTTCACGCCCTCAATCCAGAACTGCACTGAGAACTCCAAATTCCTCACCTTCTGTTATGCAGATTTCTTTGGCTCTCTTTTGCCTTGATTCTCAAGTATGCAGATCCAAAACCTATAAAAATACTCAGAAGCATAAAATGTACTGCTGTTAGACAGGCACCATCTTCCTGGGAGGGAATGTGTAGCTATAAAGAATTGTTTTTCGTTTACATCAACTCTTTGTTGTGACCCCTCTCATTCATTGAGCAAATATTTATCAAATGCCTCCTATGGAGCCAGTTTCAAGCAAGCACTTGTTTCTGGGATACACGTGCAGCTGTAGCATGAGACCGTGTAATATAGTGAAGCAAAGACTTGGAACAGAGGAACTTGATTCTGGTTCTGATTCATTCATCGCCCCGCTTATTCATTCCAGAAACGTTCGTTGTGGCTAACTCGGGATCAGAAGGATATCACGCACAGGGGTACTGGACTTAAAGTCCAGCTCTCTAACACAGTGGAGTCCGGCCATGTGGACAATAACTTTTATAGTATGGTCCTGTGAGTGCAGAAGTTGTGTTTCTACTCCTTAATACCTGTGTGACCCTGGGCAAGTCTCTGGGCCTCCGTTTCTCTGCCTTGAACTGAGGATAATAATAGTTCCTGTTTCTAGTGTTTGTTGTGAAAATTAAATGAGAAAATTAAAAGTGCTCGCCAGTCCTTACTATAAATAGGAGCCCAAAGAGGGAAAGTGACTTGCTCAAGTCGCTTGCTTTCTAGGTGTTCGATGTGAACAGACTGTGAAGAGAGCAGAGGGAAGGACGTGGAATCAATGGGACGCGGGTGATAAAATTTGATGAAGTTTGGTGGCAGATGAACCAGACAATGATGTCCCAGTAGGTTTTCATCCTGAGAACACTAAGTGCAAGGGAGTGAATGGGGATGGA
>NC_081575.1:9128015-9152479 GCF_022355385.1 Mustela nigripes
ATGACCCTGCAATTGCACTCCTGGGTATTTACCCCAAAGATACAGATGTAGTGAAAAGAAGGGCCATCTGTACCCCAATGTTCATAGCAGCAGCCACGGTCGCCAAACTGTGGAAAGAACCAAGATGCTCTTCAACGGACACTTAAGTTTTTATTGAAGAATATTTTAACACTGTAATTATGCACCTTTGCCTGTTTTAAGCGATTGTTTTCTTTCATAAGACATGCATATGCAGTAGCTCAAATATTAATCATATGCCCATTGATTAACTTTTATTTAGCACTTGCAGTGGGTCAGGCACTATGCAAGGCAGTGGGGATTCTTTGACCCACCAAATCACATGTTATTATCTTTCAGTGGGAAGATAATTAAGGAAGAACATGCATACATTGAATATTATTTATTTTATGAAAAAAGACTATAAGCATAGGCCTATAATTTTATATTTCATAGTAATGTGCTCTCTAACGGAAAACATTATCTAGTAATTTCATTATATTTCCCTATAATATATAAAGATACTTGGTCCCACGAGGTGTGTCATGGTTCAAAGAAGTTTTATAACCCCTGAATTTGAGTATATTAACTGGAAAAAATTTTTCTTTAAGATTTTATTTGTTTGACACAGAGAGAGAGAGATTGCACACAGCAGGGGGAGTGAGAGGGAGAAGCAGGCTCCTCCCTCTGTATGTATGTATGTATGTATGTGGGACTCAATCCTAGGACAGGATCATGACCTTACCCAAAGGCAGCCACTTAACTGAGTCATCCATATGCTCTGGAAAAGAATTAATTTTATTAAAAATGCTTTGAAACTGGACTGTGAACTCCTGGGGAGCAAAAATTTTATCTATCTATACATATATATCAAAATATTATATGTATATTATTATATTATATTTAAATGTATATTTTATATATAAAATTATATATTATATAAAATTACATATTATATAAAAATATATATCTGCCTACATCTTAGTTATTATATGTGTATATGTATATACCTTAATCACTAAATACTTAGAGAAATCATAGTGAAAATAGTGGTTTGGGAAATCTTCCATTTTCCTTTTAAACGGGTAATTTTTTATGTAACATAGTCCTTACACCCTGTTAGTTTTGCCAAAATGGCTTAGGCCCTGATATATTTTACCCAAAGGAGCTTTTCTAACACCCTTTACACATCTTCCATTTCAGCCATATCCAGCCATCTCCAGTCTCTTTATATGTCGCCATTTGTTCAGTGAAGATCCGCACTGTTTTCTGGTTACAGGGATGTGCATAACTATTTTATCGTGGAAGTGAATATAGGGCCCAGAAGTCCTTGACACTTCTGTTTCGCAAAAGCAGAGAAAGAAGCCTTTTTAGGTTTTATTTATCACTAATCACAATGCCTATAAATAATATGAGTAAGAATGGAAGGAGAGGACTGCTGAGAGGGAGGGAAAGAGAAGGAAGAGAGAGGGCTGTTGAGAGGGAGAAGTCCATGAAGTGACAGAAATTTAAGCAGTGCTCCCGCTTTTAAGCTTTTATGCTAACCCAAAGAGATACTACTGTGGATTCAGAGAACTTCATACCTAAAAGTCTCAGCTGATTGCTAAATCCTGCCAAGAAGAGATTGGGTTAATAATTTATAATCCATCATCAAGACAAGCCTTTACTGTTCATAAATTAAAGTTATTGACTTGTTTGCCTGTTTATTAATCAGTTGAATTCTTATAAAGTTCTGCTTAAAACTTACTCAGGCAATTGATACTTAATCATTTGCTATCTTTAAGTTGAAGGAGGAGATTTTTCATGAGATGATTTCATTCATTCAGCAAATATTTTTGATCATGTATACTTATGGTTGGTAAGCATACAGGAGAGGAACAAAATGGAAAAAAAATGTCCCCATTTTTTTCCTCCCTTCTAATGGAGGTTATGTACTAGCAGGGGAGGCAGGCCAAATGGGAAAATAAAGTATTTAAAATATCATGTGAGGATAAATGTTACACATACAAGTAAAACTAAGTAAAGGAGATAAGGAGTCTGTGGCGTGGGGGTGATCGCAGTTCAAGTAGGATGGGTAGGGAAGGCTTCTTTGATATGAAAGTTGAGCAAAAACTTGAGGAAAAAGCAGGGTTGACACATGCAAATATCTGAGTTTAGACTATTCCAGGTGGAGGGAACAGCAAGCGCTAAGACTTCAAGGTGAGTGTGCTTGGAATACTGAAAGTTAGAAAGGAGGCCTGTCTGGCTAGAGCTCAGTGGGCAAGGGGGAGAAGACAGGACAGACAGCTGGAGAGGTAGCAAGAAACCAGCCATAGAGGCCTTTGGAAGGACTTCATCTTCTGTTGAATGACAGAAAACCATTAGAGGCTTTGGAGCAAAGGAGTGATAGGATCTTACTTTTTAATGCAATGATTATGGGTGCTTCATTCAAGAGACTAAAGGGAGACAGGGTTTGATATAGGGAGACAAGCAAAGAGGCTGTAGCAAGAGATCATGGTAATTGGGACCAGGATGATAACTGCAGAGGTAATGAAAACAGTGTATCAGATCACTTGGAGATTTTTGCCTCAGGGAAATGAAAACTGCCCTTGCCACTTACTGAGATATGTAAAATTTCAAGAGGAGCAATTTTGTGACATGTTGGGAGATGGAAGTTAGAAATTGGTAGTCATGTTAAGTTTCAGATGTTGGAAATTTTTTTTTTTTAAAGATTTTTTATTTATTAATTTGACAGAGAGAAATCACAAGTAGACGGAGAGGCAGGCAGAGAGAGAGAGAGAGAGAGAAGCAGGCTCCCTGCTGAGCAGAGAGCCCGATGTGGGACTCGATCCCAGGACTCTGAGATCATGACCTGAGCCGAAGGCAGCGGCTTAACCCACTGAGCCACCCAGGCGCCCCAGATGTTGGAAATTTTATCTGTTGTCTCTGTTAACCTCACTATAAAGCCGTGATACTAAACATTAACTTTCTATTAACCTTAGGAAGCCTCCAAACATTAATTCTTCATAATAATATTAAGTGTTTATTCCAAAGCATTTTTGGACCAAATTTCTTACTGTTTTTATTCTACTGCTTTGCACATAAAACATCAAAAAATACACTTCTTTTAACCTTGGTGGTAATCATAGGGACTCTCTGAATTTTGAAATGGTATAAAACACTCAGACTTCACTAGTGTTTGTGATATTCTTTTTTGATATTATATTTACTTTTGTGGTTTTGATTTCATAAATTATCTTGGGATAGATATAATGTATATTTTAATATAAATATGTATATTTATATGTATGGATAAATATGTATACCCATAATATGTATATGTTATGTATATACATAAATATGTATCAAAGAAAATAATAATCTGAAGTAATCCCACTATCTAGAGCTAACTATTTTGTAGTCTTTGGATCACTCTATAACTCCTTCACAACACACATTCTCATATATTGTACAGTTACTATATACCAGGTACTAACTTATTTATTTATGTATTTATGTATGTATGTATTTATTTATAAGAGAGAGAGAGAAAGAGAGCAGGAGAACA
Organism: Mustela nigripes; assembly: GCF_022355385.1. Lineage (NCBI taxonomy): Eukaryota > Metazoa > Chordata > Mammalia > Carnivora > Mustelidae > Mustela > Mustela nigripes. The sequence goes on from NC_081575.1 coordinate 9,131,560, forward strand.
CTCAGAGGGAGACAGAGAGGGGGAAGCAGACTCTCCACTGAGCAGGGAGCCCAATGCTGGACTTGTCCTCAGGACCCCGACCATGACCTGAGCCATAGGCAGATGCTTAAGGGATGAAGCCACCCAGGCGCCCTCCCAGGGACCATTGTAAATGCTTTAAGTCACATTAACAACCCTTTATCAGTCAGGGTTTTTACTTGTAAAAAAACAAAACTAGCTATTTCAAACAATTTCATTAAATTATATTAGCTTAACTTTCTCCAAAATGTAGAATAAAGCTGTGGTGCTATACAAACAAGACAATCCTGAAAATTACAGCACATATTTGCTCTGGTGGGACCATCACTGTTGCCCCCTGACTGTCACAAGCATTGCACATTGCCCCCAGTTCTCCTAGTATTGGGCACCAGATGTAACTTCTGAAACTTTGGATTTCCTTTCCAAAGAGACCCATTGATAGTGATTTTTCCTCAAATACTAGAAGTGTATCAAAAATTCTGGGAAACCAAAAATATTCTCATAAAATTATAAACAGTCTACCTCTTTGGCTGTCCTACTAATTTCTTACCTATTTAAATATCCAAATTGCAAGAATACAAGTGATAGAGACCTGTATTCTTATTTAGGTAATAAAACTAACCCCTGATAAGCAAACAGGAAAGTGAAGCCTAATTCATTGTCTCTCCAAGAGGGTGATCCAAATACCTACCTCATCTTATGTTTGCCCTACAGCTTTCTGATCTCCAGGCGATTTCCATTCCTTCTGTCATTCTATCACAGTCTATCTGCGTGATCTAAATTGGGAAGGTTGCCACCAACAGCTAACCCTTTCTGAAATAGTAAGGAAAAGCGGAAGGATAACGACAAAGATATAGGCACACACAGGACCCTGCATTGGAACCCATGCTGCTACAGGTCGTGGCAACTATACCCAGCGTTCAGAGCTATCAGTAACTCATAGTTAATTAGGTTAATAAACAGAAATGTCAAAATAAACAAGCAGTATGGTGGAGTGATTCATATTTCTAGCTCTGAAATATAGTACTCATCATTTGATTTTTCTGTGACCTTGGGTAAATTACTTACTTTGTTTCTTCCTCTGTAAAATGGGGATGTCAATAACATATCTAGCTCATAGGACCACCATTGGGATCATGCAACCTGTTTCCGAGTTTGATTTCTGTACAGGTATATCTGATTATCTGGGCGTGAGGAGGACCAGGGTTGGCTGCTTTTGCTGATAAATCAGGAAATCAGCAGAAGCAGTAGCCAAATCAACAATAATGTGGTGAAGACTCAATATGGAACTTGCAGTAACCTTTGTATTATACATAACTCAGGATTCCTTCAGCAGAAGAAGGAGGTTACACCTGTGAAAAATGAGAAAACAAATACAAGGAAAACAATTTTCTAAGGGAAAATGAGAAGACACACTTTATATTGTATCTGTTTTATTTGCAGTGCATATAATGGTCAAACAACATGCAAATGGCCATACATCGACTTAGCATAAACATTAGAATAATAATTATGTGTAGAAATTACCAAATCTCAGTTATATTTCTGGTACCACCCTAAGGACATTACATGTAATCTATACTACGATTTTTGAAAGGTGTGAAATTGAAGATCAAAGAATAAAAGCACCTTGTCCCCAAATACACAATTGTGAATGGGCATGTAACTTATATATTGTCATGCTAAATTAAGCACTTACTGAACAGACATGTAATCTCTACTTTTTGCTATACTGCATTCCTGTAAACTGCAAGGTGAAGCAAACCATTGTAAAGTGAATTATATTTTCCCAAAGGAACAATGCTATTATTGGAGGTTGTACTCTTAACCAATAATTTGACATTGCCTACATCAAATATATGATCTACGATATCTCATAAGAGCAAAGATACCATGACCATAAATGTGATAAGTCTTAGAGATATTAATTATATATGTGATGAGCAATAATGGTGCTTCTCTTTTTTGAACTTAGAAAGGGTTTTGGAGAATATTTTGGATGGCTTTTTCTCATAAAGGAACTCTCTTGGGGGAGAAACTACTTTAAAGCCCCTTTTCTCTCAGGATAAATGTCCCTTTGTCTGCAGAGTCATTTGAAATTATTCCATTTAGTTATACTCTTTTAAAATTGCTATTATAGCATCAAGGATTGAGGGGGAAGTGAAAGTGAAAACTTTGTAGTGATTCAGGAGACCTATATTCTGGCTTCATCTCTTAGCCATTATCTATATGATCTAAGCATCAAGGCTTCTTCCCTTTGCCTCAGTTTCCCTTTCTCTTTGAACACACTGAATTAGGTGAATTTGAAAGGCCCTGTAGGGCTTTACCTTTCGAGAATCTGATATAGGGTACTCAATCCTTGGATTCTATTTTAAGTTGTTGGGGAGCTGAAGTTTTCTGAATCTGATTTGTTGACTATTGACTATTTGCTCTTGTCCTAGCACCAAGTCACAAGGTGAATCTCTCACAGGCTGTATCCTTTGCTTTGGTGATAACAGTAGTGATTACAGGCACATGATACAGTATTTTTATGTGAAATCACAAGAAATGTAGAAGATAAGAATTGAAATGCTGTTTCTTCATTTCCTGAGTGACGTTCAACATAGCCACTTAATCTCTCTGAACCTAAATTGTTTTCATTAGTATAGCAGAAGGATTGGTCTTTTATTGCAAGGACATATTAAAGATTAAATGAGATTAAGTAAAAAAAAGTCCTATATATAGCTATATTCTTATTATAGTTATGGTCTAGTATAAGGCAGACATTCTTATGATAGTCAAGGGCTAGTGTAAGGGCATTTTAACAACTTGTTGGTGAGCCATTGCCTAATGGGTCAGCATGCCCAAACAAATGAGTTAAGAAATGAGATGTAGATGCTAATAGCTGTCAGCTGATTTTTTTTTTAATTTTGAACAAATAATTTCAGTTGTTTAACTGAAAATTGAAACATGAGACGAAATATGTAAACAGGATAACTATAGATGTTCACCCAACAGTCTTATAAATTGTGGAGGCCGAGAAAATTAAGGCCATCCCACCTCAAGTTTAGCTGATGTGGGAAACAGAGGCAGAAGAAAATCGTTATAATTCCTTACCTACTGAGAAGCCCTTGAAACAGACAGAGTGGCTCTCCCCTGGGAACTTAACTGCCCTCACCCTGAGATTTCGCTAAGGACAATCCTAGCCTGACCGACCCCCTACCCCTACAGGTCTGACCAGAATCTTGTAAGTCTACTTTAACAATTCCTTTAGGAAACTTTATCTCTAAACCTCTAAGATAGTGTCGAGAATCATTCCCAAGTATATGACCCACTGATCTATATCTAAAGGGTCTCATAGGAAGATTTTTATTATTGGTAATGAATAACCTTTTCCTGAGACAACAGCTAGCCCCTCAAGGTCCTGGAGACCTCACTTCCAAAATTCCTTAGAGACTTACATCATCCATAACCCCCTTTGTCCTCACCCATCGCCGAATCCACCCCTACTCTGCCTTTAAAAACTCTGACTGCAATCTGGTTCGGTGTCCAAGTTCCTACTCCGCTGTGTCAGGTATACTTGGGCCCAAGCTTAAGCTTGTCAAATAAACCCTCAACCGTCGTGTGATTGCATCAGTGCTTGGCTCCTTGGTGGTCTCTCAGACGCAAAAACTCGGGCACAACATAAATAACTTTTTTTTTTTATTTTTTATAAACATATATTTTTATCCCCAGGGGTACAGGTCCCTGAATTGCCAGGTCCACACACCCCACAGCACTCACCAAAGCACACCCCCACAATGTCCATAATCCCACCCCCTTCTCCGAAACACCCTCCCACCAGCAACCCTCAGTTTGTTTTGTGTGATTAAGAGTCACTTATGGTTTGTCTCCCTCCCAATCCCATCTTCTTTCATTTATTCTTCTTCTACCCACTTAAGCCCCCATGTTGCATCACCACTTCCTCATATCAGGGAGATCATATGATAGTTGTCTTTCTCTGATTGACTTATTTCACTAAGCATGATATGCTCTAGTTCCATCCATGTTGTCACAAATGGCAAGATTTCATTTCTTTTGATGGCTGCATAGTATTCCATTGTGTATATATACCACATCTTCTTTATCCATTCATCTGTTGATGGACTTCTAGGTTCTTTCCATAGTTTGGCTATTGTGGACATTGCTGCTATAAACATTAAAAAAATAATGGACAAATGATATAACGTTAGGAAGATTAAGTGTGTTGTATCCAAGGACATGATTACGATTTTCTAAAATAAAAATTGTATATATTTAAGGCATAGAACATCATGATTTGATATACATATACACAGTAAAATGATTACTACAGTCACTGCCAAATAACATATCTCCTTACATAGTTACCATCTTTGTGGTGAAAATACTTGAAGTCTACTCTCATAGCAAATTTCTAGCATTTGATACAGTATTGTTAATGCTGCATGTTAGACCTCTAGACTTATTCATCCTACTGAACTGCAACTTTGTACCTTTTAACCAACATCTCCCCAATTGCCCCACCTCCCTGTCTCTAATAACTAATGTTCTATTCTCTGCTTAAATGACAAAAACACAACTTACCAAAAGACATGGGATGGAGTAAAAGCAGTACTAAGAGGGAAGTTTATAGCCATCCATGCTTACATTAAAAGAGAAGAAAGATCTCAAATGAACAAGCTAATTTGACACCTCCAGGAAATAGAAAAGAAGAACAAACTATACCAAAATTTGCAAGAGTGAAGTAAATTATAAAGATCAGAGTAGAAATTAATCAAATTGAGACTAAAGAACAATAGAAAAAAATCAACAAAACTAAGAGCTATTTAAAAATAAACAAAATCAACAAACCCTTAATGAAACTAAGAAGAAAAGAGAGAAGCGCCAAGTAAATAAAATTAGAAATGAAAGGAGACATCACAATGGGTGCCTTCGGAATTTAAAAAAATAAATAAATAAAAGGATCATAAGAGACTATTATGAACAACTCAATGCAAACAAATAGGGTAACTAGGAGACTTGGATAAATTCCTAGAAACATACAATTTACCAAAAGTGGATCAAAAAGAAACAGAAAGCCTAAGCAAACTAGTAATAACTTAATTTATGAAATAGTAATAAAAAAAACCTTACAACAAAGAAAATCTCAGGACCAAATGCCTTCACAGCTGAATTCTACCAAAAAGGTAAAGAATAATTTATACCAACCCTACTCAAATTTCCCAAAATATAGAAATAAAGGGAATACTCCCAAACTTATTTTATGAAACCAGCATCACCCTGATACGAAAGCCAGAAAAGACTTCACAAGAAAACTACAGTCCAATGTTCCTGATGAATATAGATGCAAAAATCTTCAAATCGATGCTAGTAAACTGAATTCAAGAACACATAGAAAAGATTATACACCATGACCAACTGGGATTTATCCCTGGGGAACAAAATTGGTTTGACCTTTGTAAAGTAATCAGTGTGATACATTACAAAAACAGAATGAAAGATAAAAAACACATGATCATCTCAATACGTGCAGAAAATGCATTTCACAAAGCTCAACTTCCATTCATGATATGAACTCAAATTAGCTAAGGAAGGAAGTGCCTTCGATACATACAATAGAGACCATTTGTGAAAAGCTCACAGCTTACATCACAATCGATGGGGAAAATTGACTGCTTTTCCTCTAAGGTCCAGTGCAAAGTCAGGATGTTCAATATTATTATTTCTATTTAACATAGTACTAGAATTACAAGCAAGAGCAATCACACAAGAAATAAGTGGAAGTCTTCAAAATCAGAAATTAAGATGTAAAATGGTCTCTGTTTGCAGATAACATGATCTTTTATGTAGAAAACTCTGAAGACTACATCAAAAATTAATGATGTACTATATGGTGACTAACATAACATAATAACAAAAATTATATGTAAAAAAAGAAAACCCTGAAATGACCATTTTTAAAATGCCTTTTTAGAACTAATACATTCAGTAAAATTGCAGGGTACAAAATCAACATACAAAAAACCAGTTACATTTCTTCACATCAGCAACAATCTATCTGAAAAGCAAATCAAGAAAATCCCTTTTATGATGACATCTATAAAATTAAAATACTTGGGAACAAATTTAACCAAAAAGATAACAGATCTGTACATGGAACGCTAGAAAATATTGATGAAAAATTTGAAGAAAACATAAATAAGTGGAAAGATATCATGTGTTCATGAACTGGAAGACTTAATATTGTTAAAATGTTCATATGCAAAGTGATCTACAGAACTGATGAAATTTCTAAGGAAATTTCAATGGATATAGAAAAAATAATTTAAAAATTCCAGTGGGATCACAAAAGACCCCAAATAGACAAAGAAATCTTGAGAAAGAACAGAGTTGGAAGCACTTCCTGCTTTCAAATGATATGTTATAACCCACATATATATAGTCAACTAATTTTGACATAGGTGCCAAGAATATATCATAGGGAAAGGATAATCTCTTCAAATAAATGGCGTCGGCAAAATTGTATACTCATGTATAAAATAATGAAATAGGACCTCTATAACATACACTACTCACAAAATAATAATTTAAAATGGATTAAAGAGTTAAAAGGAACATCTGACACTGTGAAACTTCTAGAAGAAAACACAGGGAAAAATCTTTTTGATGTTGTTTCTTCTTGGCATTGATTTTTTTGGATATAATAACCAAATTGAAACTAAACAAATGAGACTGCATGGAACTAAAAAGCTTCTGTACAACAAAAGGTACAATCATCAAAATGAAATGGCCACCTACAGAGGGGGAGAAAATATTTGCAAACCATATATCTGGAAAAGAATTAATATCCAAAATATTTTGGGAACTTAAACAATTCAATAACTCTATGTATGTGTGTTTAAACACATATGCATATATACACATATATGTACATTATTTTTATATGTTTTATATAACGGGCAAAGGACCTGAATAGACACTTTTCCAAAGAAGACATACAAATGGCCAACAGGTATATCATCAGTAAAATGCAAAACAACAAGATATCCCCTCGCATCTGTTAGGATGAATATTATCAAAATAAGAAAGATAACAAGTGTTGGTAAGGATGTGAAGGAAAGGCAACACTTCTTCACCATTCATAGGAATGTAAATTGGTACAGTTTATAAAAAATAGTATGAAGTTTCATAAACACTAAATGTAGAACTACCATATGATCCATCAATCCCTCTTCTACAAAAATACTCAAGGAAAATGAAATCAGTACTTAAAAGAGATATCTGCAATCCCAAGTTTGTTGTAGCATTATTCACAATAGCCAAGATAAGGAATGGACCTAAGTATCTGTCAACAGATAATTGGATACAGAAAATGTGAGATACACACAAAGATGCAATGGAATATTGTTCAGCCTAAAAATAAAGGTGATTCTGCCATTTGCAACTATATGGAAGAACCTGGAGGATATTATGCTTTGTGAAATAAGTCAGATGCAGGAAGGAAAAAGCTGTATGATCTCACTTTATTGTGGAAATTTAAAAAGCAGTTAGCTGATTTTGAAGTGACCGACATAATAAAGATTGATTAGGCTTTATTACTATTTGTCAGTGTCTGTTAATTCACCCAAAATATGGGAGAAAGTTATAAATCTGGAAAGGTCAATAGAGGATGCTTAATTCAATGAAGCCCTATACTGAATGATCATTCAGGCCCCTAAGGGAGCTTTACAAATGACAGCTATCTGGGCCCAGAACTTTGATATTATAATTAACTAGATGAAGTATGGCTGTTAAGAGTCTGTATGCTTAAAAATTTCCCTGGAATATTAACTGTTACCATTGAGAACTCTTGAACCAGTCAAATCCTTCATTTAAGTGGTGAGGAATATTTAATGGAAATAGGGAGATTGAGCTCACAAAGCAGAAACCTGATTCTCCTGATATTTAATCCTTTCCTCTTCCCACAGTAGTACCATATGATAAAAAAATGGTAGTAGAGTTGGTGGTACTTTCTGAAAGCCAGGCCCATTTGCGGTGATATCCTCGCTATTTGTACTGAACCCAGATTTATGTTCTCATGGACATGGTGTGGCCCATTCACCAGAGGCAACATTCTACAGTGTTAAACTGCCGGCCTGTTACTAACATAAACTCCCCATAGCTAGGCATCTACATCAAAAGGAGAAAAATGACAAGGAGAATCAAGATGTAAAGTAAAGGGAGTCAAGAATTGCTAGGAAGTCAGTGCTAGAAATAAGAGGGGTTGGCATGGAGGCAGTTTTGGCTATTCTTCTGGCACTTCTATTGTAATCCCAGGTTGCTAGTCATGGAAAAATGAGGCATACTAGAGTGCCTTATACTAGAGTGCCTAGTTAAGGTACTCTATGATCAGCTTCTGCCCCAGTTCCTTTATAACCAAGGAAATAGTAGGTTTATGTATAGTTACTAAGATAGTATAAGATTCATTAGCAGAAAATTGCTGTCATGACTAAACATACCTACTTGATAAGTGTAATATCAATATTAATGGAAAATATTTAATACCACATTCAAACTCATCATTTGGGACAAACCTTGGAACTGTTTGTAGGCAAAAATTTCATGCATGGAAAAATATTTTCCATTTTTAGTTCTGTTTTAAAATCCATCTGTGGTAGTTGCTTCTTGTTTGTAACTTTACCAAAGCTCTCAAATACAATTGATTGTGCCATTTTTTAAATTTTTAAATATTTGGAAGTTTAGAGACTGGGGATTGCAAAACCTCGACTGTAATCCTGACTTTCCAATGAACCAATTCTGTAAACTTAGAAAAGTCCTTTTTCTCCAGACTAATCCCAGGATAAAATGATCACAAAGGGCATTTTAACTCTGTCAGTGACTGCCAAAGGTACACGCAGAAATAAAATTAAGATAGCAGAGTGCATCTTTAAGGGGTAGTTTCAAATAGGGACTGATCCTAATGCCTCTTGGGAATCAAGAATGGAATGAACAGATAGTGTGTGTTTTCGTTTCTCTCTCTGTCTCTTTCTCTATGTCACTCTACACCCCACACCAAGTACCTTTTCCTCACTATTCCTGCCCTTTGAATGTTATGTCTCTTACTTCAAGCATATCTCATGAATTATAATGAGATCTTACTAAAGTTCATAGATTTCAAGCTAACAGTGTAGGAAGTTGTTAAGGCTTAAAATAAATTTCAGCAACAGACGATTGAAAGTCCTCTACTTTATACTGGTAGAAAAGAAACCTTAAACTCTAAACAATCTGGGGTTCCACTCACTGAAATAATGTGCAATCACAGTTGAGTATTACAACCTATTTTGTTTCCTTCTCACAAGATTTAGTTAGTTTTACTGTCCAGAATCTTACTGTTAATTCCCTTGTCAGAAAGTTTAAGAATATTATTCACGGGTGGCTGCTGGCGGGGGTGGGAGCAAGAGGAATGAGAAACACTGTGTCTCTTAAAGTTAACATTTCTATGAAAATTTGAGAGCATTCATGGGGAAAGAAAAATAAAATTACGAACCCTGATAATCCTTCTAGAGCAATGCTTTCTCTTTCATGAGAGGCATTGTCAGACTTCATGCATAGCAGCATTTCTAGCACAATTGAATGCATGTATAATTTTTGAACCCTTCATTTAAAAGCCATTTGAAATCCAGAGCACAAAAATATAAAGGAAATGCTTATTCAAAAACTTCTATCATACTTTATGCTGTAATAGTATATATCATGAAACATGGTGTTTTAATGCAGTATTCTCAAGCCATTGTCCAGGGAACAAGTGTTCACCATATGATACATTTGAAAAAAGAGATTCTGGGGAGTCAGGAGGGAAGATGGAAGCTTTATAATAGATTGACTCGATTCTCTGGCTTCCAAGTCCAAATATCACACAAAGGGCTCATCTTGGGTCAGTTACTCACCCTGGATTAATCGTTTATGGCCAATTGAAGGTAGGATTTTGCTTTTGTAAAACAATTGCTCTTTCAGTTTCCATATAGGTAAGAAGTTTCTAGGAAGTCTGGGTATAGTTTAGAGTGTGTGTGTATATATATATACACACACACACACATGCATACATTATATACTTCCATGTACATATATAATTCATATGATTTATATAAATTCTGTAAAATAAGCATATATATTATAGTCCACATATCCTTACCAGTGATAAGGAGTTTGCTACTTTGAGAAGTACTAAGTCTCTGAAGAACATAATTGTTAAATTTTTATGGTTTAAAAAAACCATAAAAATGAAGATTAGAAGATGGCAACAGAGCAGGAGGGCCCTAGGCTTCCCTTGTCCTATGAATACAACTAGATAGCTACCAAATCATCCTAAATACCCCAGAAATCAGCCTGAAGACTGATAAAATAAACCCCACAACTAAAGGGAGAGAAGAGGCCACATTGAAGGAGCTAGGAAGCATGGTGATGTGGTTTAGGAGACAAATAGATCATGGCCACTGTGGCAGGGAGGGAGCCACAGTTGCAGAGAAGGGTGAGAGACAGACTACCACACAGGAGCACACAAGGAAAATAAATCCCCATAGTAATTGGCTTAGAAAGTGAGAGGACCCAAATTTTGTGAGTTTGTGCATCCAGTGGAGCTTAAAGCCTAGAGTTCTGAAGGTCAGTAGGTTTGGCTCAGGTATAGCCCAAAGGACACTGGGGCTGTTCTTCAAGAGGAGGCAGGCAAACAGTCCAAGAACATAATAGCATGGAAACAGTGATCTGAAGTTACCTGGGGCACCCAGTGGAGAGGTTAGTTGCTCATCTTGGAGAACATCCTAGAGAGACAGGCATTTATGGAGAGGTCCCTCTGGGAACAAAGGAACTGTCAGGTGTCATTTACCTCTCCCACCCCTCAGTATAAACACAGATCCACCTGTGGTAACCAGTACAAAAAATGATACTTTCTACCCAACTTACTTAAATCATGCTCCACCCTGCCATGCTTCTGTGGAACCACACCTCCCAGTTACCCTTGTCTCAGCTCTAGCACCTTGGAACTGAACTCTCAAACCTTTGCTCACACCATATCTCCTGACATGGGAGTTTTGTGGAGCCTTGGTTCTGGCAGTGGTGGCAACAGGTCTCATTTCACAAGTAGACCAGAGCATACCTATTTTAAACTTGCCATATCCAGGCCAGGAAACAAACACTTCAGAGAGACTCTGCAGATGACTGGCCTAAAAGATAAAGAAGCCAGGACACAACAGTAGAGCACATGTGGCACGCACTGGAGACACTTCCTGAAGCACCAGGCCCTGGGGAATAGGGGATACTACATAAGAGGCAATTGCAGGATGTCTTCTTCATAAGTTCATCAATCTCAAGAACAAAAGATGCAGCTGACTTACCTAACAGAATAGCAGGCACAGAGATGTAAACAAAATGAAAAGACAGAGGAATTTGTTCCAAATGAAAGAACAGTATAGGGCCACAGCCAGAGACCTAAGTGAAACAGGTATAATTCATATGCCTGACAGAGAATTTAAAGTGATGATCATAAAGGTACTCAGTAGACTTCAGAAAACAGTGAGAACTTAAAAAAAAAAAAAGGATTTATTTATTTTAGAGAGACAGCTTGAGTGGGAGGGGCAGAGAGAGAGGGAGAGAGAATCTCAAACAGATTCCACACTGAGCACAGAGCCTGATGTAGGGCTTGCACAACCCTGAGATCAAACTGAGAGTCCATCACTTAATCGACTATGCCATGCAAGTGCCCCATCATCAATGAGACCTTTAACATAGAGATGAGGATCAAAATAATAAGATAAGGGCTCAGTAAACAAAATAAGAAATACACTTCATGGGATGAACAGCAGGTTGAAAGCAGGAGAGGAATGAATTAATGACCTAGAAGATAGAGTAATAGAAAGTATTCAAGCTGAACAAAAGAGAGAAAGAAAGAATTATGGAAATTGAGATTAGATTTAGGTAATTTACTTACTCCATCAAACATAGTAACATTCACATTATAACAGTCTCAGAAGAAGAAGAGAAAGAAAAAAGGGGACAGAAAATTTATTTGGAAAAGTAATAGCTGAAAAACTCCCTAATTTGAGGAAGGAAACAAATATCCAGATCCAGGATGCACAGAGAACCCCCAACAAAATCAACAAAAGAAGACACACACTAAGTAATTAAAATGCAAAAACAGGATGATAAAGAAGAAAATATTAAAAGCAGCAAGGTAAAATAAGTCAGTTATGTACAAAGGAAACCCATAAGGCTATCGGTGGATCTTTGAGCAGAAACTTTCCAAGCCAGAAAGAAGTAGCATGATAAATTAAAAATGCTGAATGGGAAAAATGTGCAGCCAAGAATACTCTACCCAGCAAGGCTGTCATTCAGGACAGAAGGAGAGAGAGAGTTTCCTAGACAAACAAAAACTAAAGGAGTTCATGTCCATTAAAACAGCCTTGCCAGAAATCTTAAGGGGGGTTCTTTGAGTAGAAAGGAAAGACCAAAAGTGTCAGTATGCAGGTAGGAAACACAAAAGCACTAAAAATGAATATTTTTGTAAAAAGTCAGTCAAGGAACTCACAAAATAAAAGGACTTAAAATATGACACCATATACCTAAAGTGTGGGGAGTAGAGAAGTAAAGAATAGGTTCAAACTTCAATGACGATCAACTTAATATAGACTGCTATGTACAGAAGATGTTATGTACAAACCTAATGGTAACCATGAACGAAAAACTACTAATAAATATGCAAACAATAAAGATAAAGAAATCCAAATATATCACTAAAGAAAATCAGCAAACCATGCATGAAAGAGAGAAAAATAAGAAAGGATCAAAGAAAATCTCCAGAAACAACAAAAAAACAGGTAATAAAATGGCAGTAGGTACACATCTATCAATAATTACTTTGAATGTAAATGGACTAAATGCTCCAATAAAATGACATAGGGTGACAGAATGGATGAAAAAATAAGACCCATGTATATTCTTCCTACAAGAGACCTATTTTAGAACTTAAACACACTTGCAGATTGCAAGTGAGGGCACAGGGAAACATTTTTTTTTGTGCAAAAAGATGTCAAAAGAAAGAGTAGCAATACTTCTATTGGACAAAATAGATTTTAAAACAAAGACTGTAACAAGAGATACAGAAAGACACTATGTGTAATAATAAAGGGGACTATCAAACAAACAAACAAACAAAAACAAAGCAATTGTAAATATGTATACACCCAACATGGGAACATTCAAATAAAAGTTAATAACAAACATAAAGGAATTAATCAATAATAATACAATAATAGTAGGGGACTTTAGCACTGCACTGACATCAATGAGCAGATCATCTAAACAAAAAATCAAGAGGTAAATAATGGCTTTGAATGACATATGGGACCAGATGGAGTTAACATATATTCAGAACATTCCATGATCAAATTCATACCATGTATCTTTTCTCACCACAACACTATGAAACAAATTCAACCACAAGAAAAAATCTGGAAAGATCACAAATACATTGAGGTTAAATAAAATGCTACTAAACAATGAATGAGAGGCAACCAGGAAATAAAAGAAAAAATACAAAGGTACATGGAAACAAATGAAAATGAAAACACAGGGGTGCCTGGGTGGCTCAGTTGGTTAAGTATCTTCCTTTGGCTTAGTTCATGATCCCAGGGCCGTGGAATCACACCCTGCATTGGGTTTCCTGCTCAACAGGGAATCTGCTTCTCCCTCTGTCCCTCCCCTGCTCATGCTCTCTCTCTCTCAAATAAATAAAATCTTAAAAAAGAAAATGAAAACACAGTTGTCTAAAACCCTTGAGACGTGCAAAGGCAGGTCAAAGAAGGAAGTTTATAGCAATACATACTTACCTCAAGAAGCAAGAAAAATCTCAAACAATCTAACCTTATTCCTAAAGGAGATAGAAAAAGAACAATAGACAAAACCTAAAACCAGCAGAAAGAAGGAAATAATAATGATTAGGCAGCAATGATACAGAAACTAAATATATCAGTAGAATAGATCAATGAAACCAGCAGCTGGTTTTTTGAAAAATTCTATAAAATTGATAAGCCTCTAGCCATATGTATCAGAAAAAAAAAAGAACTCAAATAAAGTCACAAATGAGAGGAAGAAATAAGTAATACCACAGAAATATAAGAAATTGTTTGAGAGTATGAGATTATAAAAAAAATAAGTGCCAACAAATTGGACAATCTAGAAGAAATGGATAAATTCTTACAAACATATGAACTAAAAAAAACTCAAACAGGAAGAAATAGAAAATTTGAACAGACTCATAACCAATAATGAAATTGAATCAGTAATCAAAAAACTTGCAATAAACAGAAGACCAGGACCAGATGGTTTCACTGGTGAATTCTGCCAAACATGTAAATAGTTAATACCTGTTCTTCTCAAACTATTCTAAAAAGCAGAAAAGGAGGAAAAAGCCTTGAAATTCATTCTGTGAGGGCAGCATTACCCTGATACCAAAACCAGATAAAGACCCCACTAAAAAGAACTACAAGCCAATATTCCTGATGAATATAGATGCGAAAATTTTCAGCAATATACTAGCAAACTAAATCCAACAATACTTTAAAAAAAATCATTCACCACAATCAAGTGAGATTTCAGGGTTGAAAGGTAGTTCAGTATTCACACATCAGTCAACATGATTTTATCCTCAATAAGATGGAGGATAAAAAATTTTATGATCATTTCAATTGATGCAGCAATACCAACAGCATGCAGCAAAATTATTTGACAAAGTACAACATTCATTCATGATAAAAACCATCAACCAAGTAGGTTTATAGGGACTATATTTCAACATAATGAAGGCCCATCTATGAAAAACCAATAGCTAACATCTTAATAGGGAAAATGGAGTTCTTTTTCTGAAAGTGAGGAACAAAGCAAGGAAGCACACTCTCACCAACAATGAAGCAGCATAAAGAGAAATCATGGAATCAGTCCCATTTATAATCACACCAAAAACTGTAAGATACCTAGGAATAAACCTAACCAAAGAGGCAAAACATCTGTACTCTGAAAACTATAACGCACTGGTGAAAGAAATTGGAGACAACACCAAAAAATGGAAAGACATTCCATGCTCATGTAGTGGAAGAACAAATATTGTTTAAATGTCTATACTACCCAAAACAATCTGTACATTTAATGCAGTTCCTCTGAATACCAACAGCATTTGTCACAGAGCTAGAACAAACAATAACAAGCAATCCTAAAGTTTTCATGGAACTCAAAAGACCCCAAATAGCCAAATCAACCCTGAAAAAGAGGAGCAAAGCTGGAGGCATCAAAATTCCAGGCTTCAAGTTATATTAGAAAGCTGTGGTAATCAAAACAGTTTGGTGCTGGCACTAAAATAGATATATATAGATAAATGGAAGAGAATGGAAAACCCAGAAATAAACCAACAATTATATGGTCAATTCATCTTCAACAAAGCAGGAAATAATATCCAATGGGAAAAAGGCAACCTCTTCAACAAATGGTGTTGGGAAAACTGGATGGCAACTTGTAAAAGAATGAAACTGGACGACTTCCTTACATCATACACAAAAATAAATTAAAAACATATTAAGGAACTGAATGCAAAACCTGAAACCATAAAAATCCTAGACGAAAACACAGGAAGTAATTTCTCTGACATCAGACATAGCAACTTTTTTCTATATAGGTCTCTAGTCAAGGGAAATAAAGGCAAAAGTAAACTATTATGACTACCTCAAAATAAAAAGCTTCTGCACGGCAAAGCAAACAGTCCACAAAACTAAAAAGCCACAGACAGAGTGAAAGAAGATATTTGCAAATGACATAGTTGATACAGGGTTAAAATCCAAAATGTATAAAGAACTTATAATACTCAACACCCAAAAAACCCAAATAATCTAATTACAAAATGTGCAGAGAGCATAAACAAACATTTCTCCAAAGAAGACATAACAGATGGCAGTGAAAAAGTTCCCATCATCAGTTATTGTCTGGGAAATGGAAATCAAAACTACAATGAGATATCACCTCACCCATGCCAGAATGGCTAAAATCAACAAGACAAGAAACAAAAGGTTGGTGAGGATGTTGGAGAAAAAGGAATGTTGTTGGGAATGCAGACTAGAGCAGTCACTCTGGAAAACACTATGGAGGTTGCTCAAAAAGTAAAAAATAGAACTATCCTATGATCTAGTGATTCACTACTGGGTATTTACCCAAGACAAGAAACAAAGGATTGGTGAGGATGTTGGAGAAAAAGGAATGTTGTTGGGAATGCAGACTAGAGCAGTCACTCTGGAAAACACTATGGAGGTTGCCTAGAAAGTCAAAAATAGAACTACCCTATGATCTAGTGATTCACTACTGGGTATTTACCCAAAGAATATAAAAACACTAATCCAAAGGAATGAATGCACCTGTATGTTTATAGCAGCCTTATTTACAATAGCCAAAATAGGAAACAGTTCAAGTGTCCATTGGTTGATGAACGGACAAAGATGATGGATGTGCTGTATGTATATATACAATGGAATATTATTCTGTCAAGAAAAGAACAAAATCTTGCCATTTACAATGACATGGATGGACCTAGAGAGTATAGTGCTAAACCAAACAAATCAGTCAGAGAAAATACCATATGATTTCACTCATATGTGAAATTTAAGAAACAATACAAATTAGTAAATGGGAAAAAATAGAGGGAGACAAACCAAGAAACAAATTGCTAACTCTAGAGAACAAACTGATGGTTAGGAGAGAGGAGGTGGGTGGGGTATGCATGAAATAGGTGATAGAGATTAAGGAGTGCACTTGTCCTGATGAGCACCGGGTGATGCATGGGAATTGTTGTCTGACTATGTTGTACACCTGAAGTTGATATAACTCTGTATATTAACTGGAATTAAGATTAAAAAAATTAAAGAAAAACAGATTTTGGATTCAGAATACCCTTGGGCTAGAATCCCTTTGGCACCTTGTAGCTCTGTTAAATTGAGGAATTTACCAAGCCCCTCGTTTTCCTTGTTGCTTCTTGTGAAGGTAAAGTGAAATACACATGAAAACACTTTATGAAGAGCAGGATTTACAAGATAAAGTGAAAGTGTTATTAGCTGGTCAGTTAATTGAGGGCGTGGCCAGCTCCTCAAACTTGCTTTCATGAGGCAACATCTCTAGTGTGATTTTTGATATTCTTTCTAGAAGAGTATTGCTAGGATTATGACCCAGATAAATGGTCCTTCCAGAGCATTCACCATGCAGAGTGCAGCCCAGATTAGTTACTCAATACATGATATTGTCCGAGATGCTTCTTGGCTTACAAGAGTTTAACTGTAGATGTTTGGAACAGAATATTGAATTCTCTTATTTTGGCTTTTATTATTACATATACATTGCATATACATATACATTATTATTACATATACATTGCATTGTACATATACAGGCAATACAGATAGCTCAGTAGTGAATGACAGCAACCGACCCAACTTCTTAAAACATGGTTTCTAATAATTCTAACTGTAGCTTGTTGTGTATTTCTATTCATATGTACAGCAGAGTTTCTCTTTTCTTTTTTTTTCTTTAAATGCTAATGACTTGACCTTGCATCATTTTAGTAGAATATAATTTAGTACCATCAAATTCTTCAGGCAAGCTCTGATATGGAAAAAGTCAAGAAGGATCTTCCCTGAAGTCATTTCTAGGCAGTACCTTAACCTGAGCATTTAGAAACAGGGTCAGATGGATTTGGGGCCTTTTTCTTTGCACAGATGTTCTTAGCTGGAGCTTTTTGTGCCTTTTTCATCTCACAGGATGGTTCCTCTTGTAGTTGTACAGTATAGTGCATACACTGAGGAATCTCAACTTTTCCTTTTGTCAGCTGCGGAGCGTTGGCTACTGCAGCTGGCTACCCCGAATGACTTTCATATATCCTTTAACATCTGTTTCTTATGAGAAAATTGCTTTTGACACCCATTTTTAAGTTAGCTGTGGTTTCTCAAGAACACATCCCTCAAAAAAAAAGCTACTATATGCCAGTAATAAATGTCTTAGTAGCTAAGAAGTTACTTACAACTAACTGCTATGTCTGCCTTAAGTTGTGGTGTAATACTTTCAAGAACTTACCTGTTCTTGAATAGTCACTTGCTAATATATTTAGATATACAGATACATTTGGCCTAACAGCTTATACCTTTCATCAAAATGAATGTCATAGGGGCACCTGGGTGGCTCAGTGGGTTAAAGCCTCTGCCTTTGGCTCAGGTCATGATCCCAGGGTCCTGGGATCAAGCCACTCACTGGGCTCTCTGCTCTGCGGAGAGCCTGCTTCCTCTGTCTCTCTGCCTGCCTCTCTGCCTACTTGTGATCTCTGTCAAATAAATAAATAAAATCTTCTAAAAATTTTTTTTAAAAATAAAACCCTGTGTTAATTATTATGTTTATTTCATTAAATCTTTAATGAAATAATGAATCTTTAAAATATCCTTAGAAGTTCAACATTAATATTATAGTTTGTCAAAGGAGGCAGAGGAAGTAGAGAGTTTCAGTAACCTGTGCTCTCTCCCCTCCAGGAACCCTCAGTTTGTTTCCTACGGTTTGCCTCTTGTTTTCATCTTATTTTATTTTTCCTTCCTTTCCAATATGTTCATCTGTGTTCTTTCTTAAATTCCACATGTGAGTGAAACCATATGTCATTTTTCTTTCTCCAGCTGACTTATTTTGCTCAGCATAATACCCTCTAGTTCCATCCACATTGTTGCAAATGGCAAGATTTCATTCTTTTTGATGACCAAGTAATATTCCATTGTATATATACATTACATTTTCTTTACTTGTTTATCCATCAATGGACATCTGGGCCCGCTCCATAATTTAGCTATTGTTGACAGTGCTGCTATATGCTTATAGCAGCAGTATCATGGGTTTTTTTTTTTTTTTAAGAAAAAAACAATTTTGTCTCTGGAAAGAAAATGGAAAATTGTGTATAGTTTACAAAGGTCATTCCTATAGAGAAGCATATAGCCAGGCCCTGAACATTTTCACTAATTTTGTGTAAGACTTTTAAGGAGAGGCTTATTTATCCCAGTGAATGCTAATTTATCCCAATGAATGCTGTAAGGAAAAGTTATGTTTTGGCGTTCTATTAGCCATAGATAAGTGATCAATTTCACATTATGTTACATTTTTAAATAAGTGAGGAACATCATTAGATGTGAACTAGTTGAATCATATATACTTATTTATTTGTAAGTTCTTATATTTTAGGAATATTCACCCACTGTCTTAGAAACATGTTGTGAATACTTCCCTCAATTCCCAGGTAGATGTAGTTTTGCTCATGGTTCTTTGTGTTTGTTTTTTTGATTGCCCTTGCCGAAATTCTTACTATGTAGTCAAAACTGTGTATCTCTTCCTGTATTAAATTTGACTTAAATATTAGTCTTCAAAAAGCCTTTTGTATCTATCCAAACATTACTAAGCCATTTGCTAATATGTTTTTATACTTTAGTGGTTAAAAGTTTAAATTAAAATTTAATAGCTTTTTATCAGATTATAGAAATTGATACGTGATCATCTTGAAAAATTCAAATAATACAGAAAAGTATGATGAAGAAAGTAAAAAGATCCCAAAACAATAGGATTAAAAACTTAAAATATGTTGAAAATACATTTACAGATATATTAGTCATGTCTACATTATGTCTGAGAGAGAGAGAGAGAGAGTCTTGCTCTATACACTTATGCATTCTGCTGTTCTCACTCCTCAATGACAATATGTTGTGGTGCTTTTCTTGTGTCAATTAATATAAATATTTCTCATTATCATCAGTGTCTTCACAGTGCACCATTTAATGGATTTACTATAATAGTTTATTAACCATCTGTTTTCAATTTTTCATTATTTAAACAAGTGTTCAACTAAATTGTCTGTGAGCATGTGTGTGTGTGTATGTACCTTTACCAATTATCATATTATTTCATTATGATGCATTTCTAGACTTGGAATCATTGAACCAAAGGATGTTACAAATTAAAATCTTGATATGTATTTCTAAAAGAGTCACTATAAATATTGAGCCATTTTCGACTTTTAACATCTGCTTAATCGTTACAAACCTGACACTCAGAAGCTCATATCTCATTAAAACTGTATTTAAATGCCAGAGAAGTTAGCACACACATCCCAAGTGTAAGATTAGATAAAGTTCTCAATTTAATCTGCCAAGAATACAAGTTTGTATTTTAAGTAAAATGGCCACACAAGGTGGGAACAGATGTAGCATATTTTGATGTAGTTTTTCTTGGCTCCATGCAGTTGCCAATTATACTTTCTAGATAAATTTGCATCTTGCCTGATTCATGAAACTCTAGACTCCCTTTCCCACTGCCCTTTTATACCCAGAGTTTGTAATCCCATTGCAGAGAGACTGATAAAAACAGTCTACTGTGTATTATTTCAGGGCATGTATGCACAGTGTTTTAACCAAAATTAACACAGAAAAACCATATTCTCACTTAGGTAGTGATGAGCGTAGTGTTGGAATTGAAGAAATGAGAGTAGGACCTAAATATCCCTAAATGATATCTGCTTCTCTCTTCCTGGTATCCCTAGATAAACAGACAAATGGAGTATTTCATGCAGAGAAAAAAAAAAAAGAACAAAATCATGAAAGAGTGTGTGTGTTGGAATTTCGCAATGTTGTCAGTCCATCAAGTGTGGTTGTACACAACCATATGCCATGGCTCCAAGCATTTCAGTGTTGCAGCAGTGTAAAGTGTTAAGTCAAAAGTTGTAAGAAACGAGAATTAGAAAAGATGTAATCTATTTTAAAGAGTTTGGATTTTCTTCAACAGGCAGCTGGGAGCTATTAAATAGTCTTTTTTTTTTTTTTTT
>NC_081575.1:9162479-9182678 GCF_022355385.1 Mustela nigripes
GGTCGGGGTGCCAGGTGGTGGGTATTATAGAGGGCACGGATTGCATGGAGCACTGGGTGTGGTGAAAAAATAATGATACTGTTATGCTGAAAATAAATAAATGAAAAAAAATTACTCTTAAGTCAAAAACATAAAATGCAATGCAATATAGAAACCATGTGATTTCCATTTTGTTATTCAAATACACAGAAACACTGGGAAAAGCCTGGAAAGAACAGAAACTGTTGAGCAGTCATCTTGAACAGTGATATCACTGGTGATTTTAATTTTCTTTCCTTTTTTAATATACAACTCCCTATTTTTAACTTGTAATAATTAGCATTAGCATTTAATAATTAGTGTTAAATTTATATCCAGAAATAAGTATTTTATTACTAGATGAATTAAACATGCTATATATTTCTCTAGAAGATATAAATCATGTACTTTTAACTATTATACATTCTCCCATTTATTATATCATCATCATCATCTCTTTTTAAAATATATCTCCAGCCCTACCGAAAGTGCATGCTCCAGGTTTCTCAAATCTTGAATATTGTGCAGGAACAATGAAGCCTTACAGAATGCATGCGTATGTCTATATGTGTGTGTGTGTGTGTGTGTTTAGATGATGATGGAAACATATTTCAGGTTCTTTCTTAACGGAAACAATTCTACATCTAGTTTAGTTTTTCAATTCTGTATTCAGACTAATATATTTAGAATCATTTCCAATGAAGCCATGGAAACTAATGTTATGTCAATTAATGGTGAGTGTGTGGGCAAAAGGGAGTCTGTGTGACTGATTGGGACTTCTTCCTCCTTTATAAAAAAAAAATGAAATCTTGAAGGGATCCAATTTACTGCTATTAATGATGCAAGTGAGCTTAATTTATAACTCCACTAAGAGCAAAGAAAGATTTTTTTTCAATGTGGATTGCAAAAACTGTGAAAATCATGACACCAAGATATTACCTTCCCATTGTATTTCCAAAGTATTTCAGCTTCTTTTTAGAAATAATTTAAGATGAAAATCCCCAGTATTAACATTTAAAGTAGTGAGCTGCTCTGAAATGTCTTATTGTCTGCAAGCCTTTAATTTAACTTATCGCCTCAGTGTGAATACTATCAGGGTCACATGTTGTCTCTAGCACCACCTGGATATACATAGAAATCCTTTCCAACTACTGTAGACTTGGGGGTTCAAAGCAAATGCTGTGCTCTACCTGAAACTGTAAGCTTGCATTGTGAGTTACCT
Organism: Mustela nigripes; assembly: GCF_022355385.1. NCBI lineage: Eukaryota > Metazoa > Chordata > Mammalia > Carnivora > Mustelidae > Mustela > Mustela nigripes. The sequence goes on from NC_081575.1 coordinate 9,163,720, forward strand.
GCACATTTCTCTGAAATACAAGATGGCCCATATAGTGAGTAACTGAAATCGACAAGATCAGTGATCTCATGTGACAGCCTATCTCTCAATGGGAATGATAACAGCCTAGGATTGTCTGGCTTTCTTTAATGCAAAAAAGAGAAAGAAAGAAAAATAACTTAGGATGAACTTTCACAAAATAGATTAAGGATAAGCTATTAGCTTGATTGTGTTGTTTGTATCAGTTATTTAATAGAGAGCTCAGAACATTTAAATTTAAATATGAACAAGCCCATAAAGAAGAAACCAAATGAGAGAAATTGAAAAATCCACTAACTAACCTCCAAATATTCTTTAAAATCATGGCCATTTTTCCATTAAAAAGGAACACACACACACACACACACAACTAGCAAAGTTCCTATGAACTTTACTATCTGAAACCATCGCAGAAGCATACCAGAGATCCAGTCAAGATGGTGCCACAAGCACACACTTTAACCCACCTTTTACATTCCAAGTGTACAGCAGTGACAGATAAACTATAGGAAAGAAAATCCAAACCAGAAAAATGAAAAGGCAATTAAAAACAATGTAGTATCTGTATGAACCAAAAGAAAAACAGAAAACCAGGATTCCAAGATGCACTGAAGCTGCAGCTCTTCTAGGCTCTGTCTAAGCAGGCAGATGTAACCACGAGTTGTGCTCCTGTGTGGTATTGGAAACTTAAAAGCCTTTCTTTAAAGATACTGTCCCAGAGAAAAGTTCATTGATGGAAATAAGACCCTGAGTTGGCACTTCCCATCTTTTTAAATTGGGAAATTGTTTGCAATTATGAAACTTAGGGGAAGGTCAGTTTCTGTGGAGTCAAAAATATAAAAATAAATGAACAGAAAGTGGCAGTATCTTTTTGGTGGCTCTGTGATTCTCTGAACTATGGCTAATGCTTGCCATCATAAGTAAAATTAGGGTCTGGGTGGGTCCTGGTGGGTTTGATGGATGCAACTAATATAAACATGGGACAGAGAAAGATTATCAGAGAGAAGCTGTGTGTGGAGTGGGGAGAGAAGAGGAAGAGAATGAGAAAGGAAAACGTTCCCATTAAAAACAAGCCTGAACACCAAAATTCTAAAATACAGTAAGAAACGTGCTAAGAAAGGCAAACAACAAAATCATTAAAACACGTATTTATTATAAACTAAATCAATTTTGTGAAACAATATAAAAAAGACTATAAAATTAACATGTTTAGAGAAAGGAAAACTACAGATGAATATCCACAATGTCATTTATCTACCACCAATATACAAAAATCATTAAGACAATTTGCAAGAATAATAAAATATGGGAATTTGTCCTATCACACACTAACATTATTTTTTTAAAACATGGTAAATAAGACAGAGTCATATTGGTGGAAAGATGGAAAATAGATTAGTGGAACAGAAGACAGAGTCTTGAAACAGATCCACGTACATATGGAAACTTAATATATGAAAGAGATGACAATTCAAAGCTGTGGGAGATAGTAGAGATTATGCTGGAAAATTGGTCATCCATATGGAAAAAATAAAATTAGATCGTATATAACACCAGGCACAAAAATAAATCCAGGTGGATTTGAGAACTGAATGTGAAAATCAAAACTTCAACACTTTTAGAATACAATAATGAAGACTGGCTCCATGATTACAGGATAGGAAAGTATACATTAAAAACACACAACAAGAGAAAAAATAAAGAAAACCATTCTAAATCTGACTAATATTATAATAAGATCTCTGGTTAAGATCCATAATGAGTGAAAAGTAAGTGATGGGTTGGGAAATTTTATTTGCAACATGTTTTGTTGAAGAAGGATTAACATATGAAATTTATAAAGATCTACAATAAAAGGAAAAATAATGCCTAGATGATGATACATTCACAAAATGGAACACTCTGCAACTATTAAATAATAAAGCAGTTCTATACTTTATGATAAGGAAATATAGCTAAAAGATGTTAATGGAAATAAGTAAGTCTCAGACTATCTTTTATATTCATAGGATACTCTAATGAGGAAGCAACAGAAAAGAAAAAAATTGCTTGCACCTGAGGAAGGGAATTGTGTAAAAATTTGAAAAATTAGACAATATCAAGAGATAGAAGTAGGAAGTTTAATATACTGCCAGTGGGAACATGAATTGATATAACCCAGTTGGAGCATTTCACAATTTGTAGTGAACTTGATTATGTGCATACTTTGACCCAGAAATTTTATTCTAAGAAACATACCTAGAATGCTGGTTCTCCAAGTGTGATCCTGAGGGCACCATGAGGGATGGTCTCTGAGATTCTTTTAGAGGGTCAGCAAAGGCAAAGTTATTCCTGTAATATTACCAAGATATTATTTGACATTTTAACTTCATTGGCTTTTGGGCTGATAGAGTAAAATCAATGGTGCTAATGTGAATCAAAACAGTAGTACCAAAACATTTTTTACAAAGACAAGAAAAAACAAAATCTCACCTAATAATATCATTAATGAAACAGTATAAAAACAAAATCTCACCTAATAATATCATTAATGAAACAGTAAAATATCTTGAACCTTGAGTACAGATCTTTTAAAAATATTGGTGACAAAATGAAAACATGAAATACTTCTGCTGCATACCAAAATAATAGCATTCTCTTGAGGAAAAGCAGTTTCATGATTATTACAGTTCCAAACTAAAGTAGCTCCTCTCATTTGTGGACTGTCATTTTACTTGACAGACTGACAGACAAATTATTTTTATTTAGACTTCAACTTTTGGCAATAGTTTGTTTAAAAAAAAATGGAATCTATCACTTCAGGGAAAACAAATGACAACAGATTTTGCCAATGATAATATTTGAAAATCCAAGTGAAAATTGGAATTTTGGAATATTTATATTGACCTTGTGAGCCTGACAACTTCCCAATACTTGAAAATTTTCTGATGAGATTGATGGTGATAGCAACAAATATGCTTTTTTATAGTGCATAAATGAAAAGTTTCAGCATTTGGAAGATCTGCATAGCCCAGTGAACTTCTGTTTTCCAAATGACCAATGCACAATATCGCAGAGCAGGCATTAGTAAAGGATCAACAATGTAAAATAAACCAATGGAGTTTAGTGCAAATGAGTATTAAAAAAAATCCATTGACTTGGTATCAAATTCCATATTAGAAGTAAACTTTAAGAAACCATCATCTGTTGAGTTTTGGTATACTATCAAAGAGAAATATCCAATGGTTATCCAAAAAGCCTATTGAAACCATCTTCTTTTTTCTGATTTGACTTGTCTGTGTGGCTGGATTTCACTGATATACTTCAGCAAGACATATCATTCCAGATTGAATGATGAAATGGAAATGAAGACCCAGATGTCTTCTTTTAGACAACACATTAAGGATATTTTCAGAAACATAAAATAATATCACTCTTCTCACTACACATTTTATGTTTTGAAAATGTAGTTATTTTTCATAAAAGTATCATTTAGGCTAATGTGTAATGGTTTATTACATTTAAATTAATAAAAACATAAATATATTAACTTTTTTTTCAGTTTTAATTTCTAAATACTAAGTATTAGTAGATGTAACCCATATAAACAAAAGCTAAAAAAAAATCTGACTGGATAGGGTGATAGTTGTGAGAATGATGGGCAGGAGTTGGAGAACATTTTCTTTTTTTTACTTTCTTTTTTTAAAATTAAATTTAATTTATTTTTTTCAGTGTTCCAGAATTCATTGTTTATGCACCACATCCACTGCTCCATGCAATACGCCCCTTCCTTAATACCCACCACTAGGCTCACCCAACCCTCCACTGCCCTCCCCTCCAAAACCCTCAGTTTGTTTCTCAGAGTCCACAGTCTCTCATGCTTTGTGTCCCCCTCAATTTCCCCCAACTCACTTCTCTCCATCTCCCAATGTCCTCCGTGTTATTCCTTACGCTTCACAAGGAAGTGAAACCATATGATAATTGACTCTCTCTGCTTGACTTATTTCACTCAGCATAATCTCCTCCAGTCCCGTCCATGTTGATACAAAACTTGGGTATCCATCCCTTCTGATGGAGGCATAATATTCCATTGTATATATGGACCATATCCTCTTTATCCATTCATCCGTTGAAGGGCAACTTGGTCTTTTCCACATTTGGTGACTGTGGCCATTGCTGCTATGAACACTGGGGTACAGATGGCCCTTCTTTTCACTACATCAGTGACTTTGGGGTAAATACCCAGTAGTGCAATTGCAGGGTCACAGGGAAGCCCTATTTTTTTATTTCTTAAGGAATCTCCACACTGTTTTCCAAAGTGGCTGCACCAACTTGCATTCCCACCAACAGTGTAAGAGGGTTCCTTTTTCTCCACATCCTCTCCAACACTTGTTGTTTATTGTCTTGTTGATTTTGGCCATTCTAACTGGTGTAAGGTGGTATCTCAACGTGGTTTTAATTTGAATCTCCCTGATGACTAATGATGATGAACATATTTTTATGTATCTGTTAGCCATTTGTATGTCTTCTTTGGAGAAGTGTTTGTTCATGTCTTTGCCCATTTTTTTTTATGTGATTATCTGTTTTGTGTGTTGAGTTTGAGGAGTTCTTTATAGATCCTGGATATCAGCCCTTTGTTTCTACTGTCATTTGAGAATATCTTCTCCCATTCCTTGGGTTGCCTCTTCGTTTTGTTGACTGTTTCCTTTGCTATAAAGAAGATTTTGATCTTGATGGAGTCCCAAAAGTTCATTTTCTCTTTTGTTTCCTTTGCCTTTGGAGACATGTCTTCAAAGAAGTTGCTGTGGCCAATGTCGAAAAGGTTACTGCTTATGTTCTCCTCTAGGATTTTTATAGATTCCTGCCTCACATTGAGGTCTTTCATCCACTTCAAGTTTATCTTTGTGTATGGTGTAAGAGAATGGTTGAGTTTCATTTTTCTACACATAGCTGTCCAATTTTCCCAGGACCATTTATTGAAGAGACTGTCTTTTTTCCACTGTGTATTTTTTCCTGCTTTATTGAAGATTATTTGACCAAAGAGTTGAGGGTCCACATCTGGACTCTCTACTCTGTTCCACTGGTCTATGTATTTGTTTTTGTGCCAGTACCATGCTCTCTTGGTGATCACAGCTTTGTAGTAAAGCTTGAAATCAGGTGATGTAATGCTTCCAGTTTTGTTTTTCTTTTTCAACATTTCCTTAGCAATTTGGGGTCTCTCCTGGTTCCTTACAAATTTTGGGATTGTTTGTTCCAGCACTTTGAAAAATGCCAGTGGAATTTTGATCCAGATAGCAGTGAAATTCTAGATTGCTCTAAACAGTATAGACATTTTAAACAATGTTTATTCTTCTGATCCATGAGGATGGAATGCTCTTCCTTCTTTATGTGTCTTCTTCAATTTCTTTTATGAGTGCTGACAGCCTTCCCTTTGAGATCAGGAACAAAACAAGGATGTCCACTCTTGCCACTGTTGTTCAACGTATTACTAGAAGTCCTAGCAACAGCAATCAGACAACAAAAAGAAATAAAACCTATTCAAACTGGCAAAGAAGAAGTCAAATTCTCTGTCTTCTCAGATGACATACTTTATGTGGAAACCCAAAACATTCCACCCTCAGACAACTAGAACTCATACAGCAATTTAGTAATATGGCAGGTTACAAAATCAATGTACAGAAATCAGTTGCTTTCTTATACACTAACAATGAAAAAATAGAAAGGGATTCCATTTACTATAGCACCAAGAACCCTTAGATACCTGGGAATAAACCTAACCAAGGAGGTAGAGGATCTGTACTGGAGAACATTTTCTAATGAGATGTTATCTGCATAGTAACAGGAAGAACTCAGTAAATGAGCTGTGGATTCCTAACAGAAAGTACAAAGGTCTGAGCAGGAACATGCTTCCTGAATTTGATAAACAGTGAGGTCAGTGTGACTGTCACAGAGTGGGCGAGGCAGAGTATTTGGAGCTGAGATCAGTAGGGTAATGAAGAGCCTGATCATGGAGAGTACTGTCCCAAAGGAGAATGTGTCTGTAAATGTCTGTGACATGATTTTATGCTACTAATATCACATTGAACTTTCTCCCTTTAGCCACTCAAGGCTACTGCATCTTACTCTCTAGTCAGAGTGAATGGTTAGTAGGATTCTAATCCCAGCAACTGAAAGTAGAGATGGGGAGCAAAGTCTCTGGTTGGTTGGGCTTTTATACTCAGACACTGTGACAAGAAATGAGAGAGTCAGAATGCAAGAGACATGGTAAGCTCATGTAGGCCAGGTCACAACACAACTTGACCAGGAGGCATCCCCTTATATTTGTTGCCAGGTTCAGCCATTTTTTTCTACATGTCTATGCTAAGCACTTGGCAGTTCATTATGTTGTGATGAGCACATATTGTTATCATGAGACATCACCTGTTGTGATGTCCACGTTTTTAGTAAGTCTTGTACCAAGGCAACATCCAGGCTTTCCTTAACTTTGTGATTGTATAGCAAAGAAAATGTGTAACTAGATAGGTCTAATTTATATTAATTTAGTTAGTAATTATCATTTTAATGGTCTACATGGCATACAGTTTTCCACATTATCACATATAGCCTTATTTTTTTAGATTTTAGTTTTAATTTTTTATTATGTTAGTCACTACAGTGTCTCATTAGTTTTTGATGTAGTGTTCCACATGATTCATTGTCTGCATATAACACCCAGTGCTCCATGCAATACGTGCCCCTCTTAATATCCATCACTGGTGCTTTCTTTGTACTAGCCCTGGTTTGATTCTCATTCATTCAATTGGGTTCTGTTAATATTCTGAGCCGATGACTCCCAAGATTTTTTTTTTTTTTTTTGCTTTTTTGCCTCTTCTCTGAGCTCCAGATTTCTGTATGCTATATGCTAGATCCTACTGGATCTTTCCAAGTGGATTTTTCTTCCACCAAGAACCTATTCCTTCTCATCTTCATTTGCTCCTCATTCTCTCAAAAACTATTAATTAAATGTTTGCTATCTGTACTAGGGATAGGGATATGAATGGTGAATGAAAGGAAACACAGTCTCCATTTTTCAGGATGTTCAGATCTGTGAGGAAGGCATACCTGATCAAATAATATCACTTAGAAAGGCAGAATTTTCTACTTACATGAGTGCCCTAAAGAAAAAGAATCCTATTCTGTGACAACATATAACAGTGAAAATGGGCTTAGACTTAATGGAACCATGATTAACCTGGTTGTACAAAATATGGGCTTGCCCATCACCATTAACTTCCTTTTATCTCAAACCATGAGAATAAGAACAAAGATTCTAAAGTTAGGCTGTCTGTATTTGGATTCTGATTCCATATTTCTCTTTCTTTCTTTCTATTAAGTTCAGTTAGCAAGCATATGGTACATCATTTGTTTTTGGTTTAGTGTTCAGTGATTCATTAGTTGCATTTAACACCCAGTGCTCATCACAACACATGCCCTATATTTTCTTATTTGTGTGACCTTCGCTAATTACCTCTTTCTTTAAGCCTTAGTCTCCCCTTACAAAATGAGTTTAACAATCAATGTATTCTATAGGATTATTGTGAGAATGACAGGTAGTAATTCATGGAAAGCTCTTAAATTCCTCCATGACCAGTAGTGTTTAAAGTTGCTGGCTATCATCACTTTCATTGATATTATTGTATTTGTAATGGTAATTGTCTTTATCACATTTCCACTACTTCAATTTACCTTTCACCTGATATAATACAACAATTTGCCAAGTATTCTTGCTGGGGATCTGCCTTTAACCATTGTCAGTTCTCAGCATTGCTGTCGGTGTGATCTTTCTAGAGCTTGAATATGATCATGTATATACTCTTGCTTAATAGTAGTCAATGTCTCCACCACCCCCAGGATAAAGTTCAGACCACTTAACATGACTTCCAAAGTGTATCATAGTCTAGTCCTGGTTTTCTAGATTCATCTCTCATCACTACTCTCCTTGAATGTGCCAAAACTCTTCTTAACTATGTGCAATATTTCAAGTGTACCATGTTCCTCTCTCTTGGCCTAGGGAAGTGGTACTTAAAGTATGGTCCCTGGACAACCAGCATGGGTATCATGGCAACTTGCTGGTAATGTGAATTACCAGGTACAACCTTCCACCAACTGAATCAGAAACTATTGGTGTGATCCCAGCATCTGTGCTTAAGAAGCTCAGCAGGTCATTCTGATACACAATCAAGTTTTAGAACTCGTAGTTGGGAATCTCTCCTCTTGCAAGTTTTTATCTTTTTGTATGAATAATTTCTAAGAAACTTCCTGGACTCACATTTGGTCCTATCTCTTACTCTCCAAGAAAGCTCTCTGCATTTATTTTCTAATGTATGTGTTCACCTATCCCTTTAACCTGATATTCTGAGAAGCACAGATATTACCTTCATTGGTTTTACATTCCTAGCATAGCTTCTAACATATCATAGCTGGGTCAGTAAATAATGGAGAAATGGATGAGCTAATTAATGAATGAGCAGGTAATATTTGTGAGAAAATATTATCTTGATAGGGGCACTATTATGGAGAGAACTGGGTTAAGAACAGTATTTCCACAGAGAGAACTGGGTTAAGAACAGTATTTTCACATGTCACTGAGAGTGGAAAGTGACATATTGAGGGTATGAGAAGGATGCAAAGGAACAATAGAGACAGTTAAATTGCTCTGTATAAGAGTTAAACAAGAATATCTGAAGTCAGAGAAAGCATAGAGTTTAGTCAACATGACAGAAAGATGGAGCATTTTAGGGTAAAGTGTTGGCTGAGAAAAATCCACTGACTCTTTTAATAACAGATATGTCCAGTATTTGATTCTAGGTCTGTGATATTCTGTTTCTCAACCATTACAATATAATGCAGCTAAAGAGGCTGTGTGACTGTGTTGTGGGGATCACTAAGATAGGCCAGTAGAAGTAATTGTGCACTCCCCTACAGTCATCTCTCTGTGATGTCTCTAGAGATAACAGAGTTGTCAGGAAGAAGACAATAGTCCAGTAGTCCCAGATAGTGGACTCAGGGGAGATGCAAAAAACCAGATTCCAAATGAAAAGAATTCATTTATAGATACATTTGTATTGTTGCTGTTGCTGCTACTATTTTCCTCAAATATACTAGATGGAGATCACTTTAGAAGGTGGAGGAGAGTTAGTATCAGTGCTATCTATTTTGTGCTTTTAAATTATATTCAAAAATTCTTTGGTACTCCTCTTTTCAAGAGGTGAAGCTAAATTCACTTTGAGTGTGGGCTGAGCTTAATAACTTGCCTCCAGTGAAGAAAATATGGCAGAAATGATAGGGTATCCCTTCCAATGGTTACAAAAGGACTGTAGGTTTTTTTCTTGGTTCTGTCTGCCTATCTCTCCCCTTCTCCCCTTCTCCTCTGGCCAGTGTCCAGTAAGGAATGGAGGAATTGAGGCCAAATTAGCAGGATTGGGAATGGATACTTTAGTCCCATTAAGCCTGCTAATGACTGCAGCACCAGTTTACAGCTTTATTTGTAAGCTCAAGAGAGATCCAGGGCCAGAACCACCCAGCTAAGCCATTCCAGGATTCCTGATGCACAGAGACTGTGAAATGGCAATTTCTTTTGGTTTTAAGCTTCTAAGATATAGACGATTTGTTACATATAAGTTAATAGCTAATACATTTATGGTTACTTTTTCTGATAGAGGATAAACTGAAATCCCAACAGTCAATAGCCCTATACCATGAACACAAAGCTATAAATTGTCAGAGCTGAAATTCAGATCCTAATTATATTAGACCGCCATCAGTCATATGTAAGTAAAATATTTCTTTTATTTCCAGACCTGGAATACGTAATTCTAAAAGCAGTGTCGAATCTTAATTTAAAAAAAATAACAAAATTTAAAGATCAATGATTTAATAATTCTCTTGTATCTTAAGCAAAATAGTATCAACTCTAAAACTAAAGCAAGCAAGCAAACAAACAAAAAACCCAATTCTTAGAACCAGAAAGCAGCAAAGAACTTTATCTGTCCTAGAGTTTCATTATATAGATGGAGAAAATTGAGTCTTATGAAGGAAGAAAGCTGACAAATATGTTTTAAAGAGGAAGAAAGACTCAAATTTAACTGTATGAAGAAAACATTTTTGAGATTTGGTATGAAGGTAGTTGGTTCCCTGAGAACAGAGCCTTAACAAGTTCATACATGTGAACTTGGCACAGAGAGTCAAAACTTACCTGGCCTCTTACTAGATTAATAATGCTCTTTATGCCTTCTGTAAAACATACTAATACTCTAAGGCAGACTGAAAACTCACAGCTAATAGCCTACTCACTTGTACACATCTGGCTCTACCTATTGAGTTTCATGCTTATTGAGAGCTGTTATGATTGATTCCAAACCTGTTTATGCCAATTGTACTTATTATTGTAATAATTTTATTTAATTCAATATTATATAAAGTAATTAATATGGATTTAAAAGAACTTCTATTTCTATAAAGTGTAAATTCATTAGGGAAGACTTGATGCATGCAGATTGTTAAGGAAAAAATTGTTTTAGAAGTAGGTTTGGGGAGAGGTTGGAAAAATAAAACAAAAATCTAGAAGCATTTTGTACCATAATTCCTTATAAGTGTCCTCAAATTTCTGCTGCATTTCAAAGAAAGTGAAACTTGATGTCAGAGGTAATGCCATATCATGGTGTTGATGTAATAATGACCATGAGAAACTTAAATCAAAGGACCACCACTCAATGAAAAGGCCTTGACTCTACATCAAGAAAGAGAAGAAGCAAGGTCTATTAATATGATTTAATATTAGATAAATTGTCTAAGATACATACATATCTATATGTATATTTATTATTTAAAAATAACTTCCAGTTTCAACCAATATTTTCAATTAGAAAACCAAGTATTCATCACAAGTACATCAAATAATAAGGTTCCTGCTATAGTATATTCCTAGTGTTTAGTGAATGGAGGAATGGGAAGTTAGATGGGGTAGATAAAACAAGGCACCCTAAAAACTCAAGGCATTTTTCAATTTATTTGAAAATTTTGTCAATACTCACCTAATGTCAACTAAGTTTTCCATCATTATGTAGTTAGAGGATGTTTGAGCTAAAATAAAGAACTTTTAAATTTCTCCCTTTTTTAAGATTTATTTTTTTAATTTATTTTAGAGAGAGAGCAAGCGAGCAGGGATATGGGGAGAGGGAGAGGGTCCCAAGCAGACTCTGCCCCAAGCATGGAGTCCCATGCAGGGCTCAGTCTCATGATGCTGAGATCATGACCCGAACCAAAATCAAGAGTTGGATGCTCAAGTGACTGAGCCATCCAGGTGCCCTTAAATCTCTCCTTATTTCATGTAGCACTTCTCTCCCTCCTTGACATAGCATATTTCTTTTTTGGGTGTCTGGTGAAAGTTCTCCTCTGGCAGTTCTTGCTGAGTGGTTTCCATGCTGGGTGAGAGTTTGCAAGCGGCATATTTTTCCAATGCCATCCACAATGTGATAGTGGTTTCTGAGAAAGGAGTTTCCAGGGCTGCTAAGCAACCATTGCTGATGGCTAAAAATAAGGAACAAGCATCATACTATGGGACCATGGAAGCTTAAGGAGCTTTCAAAGCCAATAACTCTGGTTGATAATTATTATTGGATTCTGCTTTGAAATGGATTAAAAACACATTGTGTGTGAATCTACAGTCATTTGCACAGCAAAAGCTGTTCCTCAAAGCTTCATTTGCATTGATTTATTCTCATGTGAGATCTGTTTAAAAATATTAATTATATTTGATTTGAGTAGACATGTCTTCATGTGTACTTATTTCCATGGGGTAAAGACCTATAATAACATGTAAAAAGCATGCAGATATAGAGCATGGGCTTAAAACTTCATTCTGCTTGAACCATCCATCAATTTATCCAGAGTTTTAGATTTATATATCACCACTATAGCATGGACCTATTTACCTCTGCGTTTCTTCATTTTCCATTCATTCATTTAACATCAATTACCTATCTATATTATCATTTTTCTATCTCACCAGCAACTATTTTTCTTCTATTCTTGGCATTTATCTACTTAGCTCTACTGTTCAGCATATGCCTATCCCTATCAACTTTTGATTGCTATACTTGTCCATATAGTATCATATCACTCATCTACTTCTTTATTTTGGAGTTTTACTGACCACCTTTCCTAAACTTGCATTACCTTTTCTGACCTTTTGATTTTTTTTTTTTTTAATTCTAGCACCTAGTGCCTTCATAATAACATGTCTAGCTCTGAGTTCAGTGTAGACAAAGATCACAAGTCTTCCCATTCCTTACTGTGTCCCCAATGCATAATGTACTGATTTACACTTGCTAATCATCCAGTGAATATTTGTAGAATGAATGTATAAATGTTTGCATATAGTTGTATCCTCACCCACTTTTATCTCCTTTCCACCATCATTTCATCAACAGGTTCTCTCTTACCATCATCTTTCCATTATCTATTATCCTTCCAACAGGCTGTCTGTCAAGTTTGCCATTCATAATCCCAACTATACATCTATGCATTTTTATCTCTAAACCTCTTTATCTACATCTAAGCAGATATCTAACATTTTACTAATGTATTACAGGATTTTTTCATCTATTCATCCTTGTATTGATGTCTCTTTCATCTCTTTTGTCACTCATCAATCCATCATTCTCTCTCATGCTTTCCTACCTAAATTATATTATGCATCATTTTAATGTAAAATGATAGGTGTGTACAATTTTCAGTGAAAGGCTCAATGAAAGGATAATGGAGAATTTACATCTTTCTTCCATTTATCTTTTATGAATTCAACTATATGAACTCAGCAAATAAAAATGAAAGATGAGAAAAATAACAACTAATGCCATCACCCAATGTAATGGCATATGCATATGGCACTCACCATAGCACATGGTGTAGTCTAGAGAGGAACTTGAGCTATGTGCTATTCCCAAAGTCATTTTAAATGAAATTGAAAAGTTTAAAAACAGGTATTTTTCATACTACATGGCCTAAAAACACAAGCCAACTATTTTTTTTTTTCATACAGCTCACCCAAAGAAACAACAATCTGTTCCAAATTTAGAGGAAAACTGACTATGTTAGATCTACTGAGGCACAATATAGTGGTTTCTGTTACAGCATTTTCCTATAGGAATGTCAAGTTGAATTTTGACTATTGATAATTTTAGCCATAGTTGCTGCCTTTTGGAGCCTCACCTCTGGGTAGCATAGGACTCCATCATGGTCATTAGTCACAGGGCAGGATAACATTGAGGGAAATAGCGATGCTTGACCTTATTTTATTTTCATTAAAAAATTTTTATTTTATTAGCATATAATTTTGTATTTGCTTCGGGGGTACAGGTCTGTGAATCCTCAGTTTTACACAATTCACAACACTCACCATAGCACATACCCTTCCCAAAGTCCATAACCCAGACACTCTATTCCTCCCCTGCAACACCCCAGCAACCCTCAGTTTGTTTTGTGAGATTAAGAGTCTCTTATGATTTGTCTCCCTCCCTGGTCCCATCTTGTTTCATTTCTTCCCCTGCCTTCCCACCACGACCCCCCACCCTGCCTCTCAAATTCCTCATATCAGAGAGACCGTATGACAATTGTCTTTCTCTGATTAACATGTTTCACTTAGTCTAAGAACCTAGATGTCTATCAACACATGAATGGATAAAGAAATGCATAAAGAAGATGTGAAAAATATATCACATCTTCTTTATAGCATATATATATATATATATATGATGAAATACTATGCAGCCATCAAAAAACCTCAAATTCTTGCCATCGGCAAAGACATGGATGGAACTAGAGTTTATTTTTGAAGGGTGATTTAGAATGTTTCCGAAACAAAGAAAGAAAGAAAGCATAGTCAAGGGTGAGAGACAACAAACACTCACCAAACTTTTCCAGTCGAGTTTCCCAAAAATATATGCTTCTCTCCATTAACTCTAGATTTCTGTGGTTATCCATCTTTCTAGAGTATTGCTATCTGTTCTCCTAATTCAGATCTCTCTGCATTTTAGAGTTTTACATGACATTTAAGTGATTAATTGTTGGCATCAGGGAAATACCAATCAAAACCACAATGAGATATCATGTCACACCAGTCAGAATGGCTAAAATTAACTAGTCAGGAAATGGCAGATGTTGGCAAGGATGAGAAGAAAGGGGAACCCTCTTATACTGCTGGTGGGAAGACAAGCTGGTAGAGCCACTCTGGAAAACAGTATGGAGGTTCCTCAAGACATTAAAAATAGAGCTACCCTATGACCCTGCAATTACACTGCTAGATATTTACCCCCAAAATAAAAATATAATGATCCAAAGGGGCACCTGCACCCCAATGTTTATAGAAGCAGTATCCACAATACCCAAAGTATAGAAAGAGCCCAGATGTCCATAAACAGATGAATGGATGAAGAACATGGTGTGTATATATATACAATGGAATATTACTCAGCCATCAGAAAGGATGAAATCTTAACATTTACATCAACATGGATGGAACTGAAGGGTATTATGCTGAGTGAAATAAGTCAATCAGAGAAAGAACAATTATCATATGGTTTCACTCATATGAGGAATATAAGAAATAGCACTAGAGGATCATAGGGGAAAGGAGGGGAAAAAATGGGAAGTCATCAGAGAGGGAACAAACCATGAGAGACTCTTAACTATGGGAAAAATACTGAGGGTTGCTAGAGGGGAGGGGGGTGAGGGATGGGCTAACAGAGTGATGGGCATTAAGGAGGGCAGGTGATGTGATGAGCACTGGGTGTTTTATGCAACTGATGATTACTGAACTCTACATCTGAAACTAACGATGTACTGTATGTTGGCTAATTGAATTTAAATGAAAGAAGTGATTAATTGTGTGATATATCTAACATTGCATATCCAGGTTAAAATTATAAAGTTATGTTTCATTCTTTTATAAAGTAATAAATTACCCTGTTGTATGAACTTCACTTGTTATGTTAATTTCCCCAAATAACTTATGAATAGGATTAAATATTAAAGAGTGCAATATATAATGAAATTAATAGTTCATTTCTTTTAAATATCAACTTTGGACATTGTCTTAGGTTGTTGTGAGAAACAATTTGCATATAGATTAGAAACAAGAACTCTAGAGTTGGTTTGTCTAGGTTTGATATGACTTCACCACTCTACAGTTGCATGATCTTGAGTGGGTTACTTTATTTCTCTATGCCTGTTTTTTCATCTGTAAAGTGGAATTAAAAATGGAATTTTCCCCAGAGGATCTGTATGGGAATTAAATGATTTAATATATGTGAAGTCCTTAAAACAGTGGCTCATACTGTCTTAACTGTTGTTATTATTGTTGTTGATATTACTTTTAAATATTTGGAATTTAGTGCACTTTTACTATCACTTACCTTTTCTATTTCTCTTCTCCCATTATGGCTATATGATGTCATTTGCAACTTTAAGCAACATTACATAAAGTGCTTCATTTCTCTTGAGTTCCAAAATGAGGATATTGGTGCTTCCATACTCCCTTCTATCTTGTCCACCTTCCAATCTGTATTAGTTATATATGTTTACCTTCTCAAAGTTAATGATTTGTCTGTTCTATAATCATAATTAAGAGTTGTATGTTTTGCCCAAAACTCTGAAATTTAAAAATATAATAAAAATCAACTGACATTATTAGGAGCCTAGAAATGGTAGTTACTACAGAGTCAAGTACTGTGTTTAAGACTACATTTCTATCTCTACAGATCCAATGTCACAGTCACTTATAGGAGACTGTTCCAAGAGTAAATTGCAATTGGATGCTCCTTTTCCATAAACCACAGTTGATTTTACCATGACCTCAAATTTTCTCAGACAGCAGTCATTTTATCTTGTCTCTCATTTCCTTTTTATATTCCAGAATCTTCCATCCTGGATCCCTTGTACTGCTGATTCTGTAGTACTTCTGAGTACCTGTAATCCTGCAATTACTCTTAATGTTCACTGGATCTCATTGTCTTTCTGGTTTACTCCTTTTGAGTTCTTCCTGAAGTACATTTTCAAATAAGATTAAATACATGAGGTGCAAATTTTCAAGTCCTAGCTGCCTAAAAATTTCCTTATTCTGCCTTCATGTTTGATAGTCTGGTCCGCATAACATTTATCACCCACATACACATTTTCCTCTCAAGCTATGAAACATTTCTTTCTTGGCTTCTAGCGTCCAGCATAATTGATGAAAAGTTTGATATTAATCTGATGCTTATTCTTTTGTATGTGATTTGGTCCTTGTATACCCCAGCCCTCTGGGAAATTTTATGTTTTGGTTTTTTTTTTTTTTTTTCATTTTCTTTGCTATTTAAAGATATGTTTTGCAATTATAGTGATAGAAAAGATTCTTAATTTTCACTTATTGTGTTGAGCCCTTTGATCTAAAACATGTGTACTTATACTTTAGGAAATTCTCTTCTATTATTTACTGGGTATTTTCTACTCACAAATTTTCTGTTCTCCCTTTGTAGAACTCCTGTTAATCATAATTTGAAACTACAAAATAAATTTTCCTTTTGATATTTTCCTTCATATTTTTGTCTTTTGTATTTTCTACTTTTTGGAGATTTGTTTAAATTTATCTTTGTCTTCATATTGTAAAGCTCACTGTCAATTATATTTTTAACTTTCAAGCCTTCTTTCCTCATTTCTGATTGTTCCTTTTCTTTTCTTTTCTTTTTTTTTTTTAAAGATTTTATTTATTTATTTGACAGAGAGAAATCACAAGTAGATGGAGAGGCAGGCAGAGAGAGAGAGGGAAGCAGGCTCCCTGCTGAGCAGAGAGCCCGATGCGGGCCTCGATCCCAGGACCTTGAGATCATGACCTGAGCCGAAGGCAGCGGCTTAACCCACTGAGCCACCCAGGCGCCCTGATTGTTCCTTTTCCATAGCTTCCTATATTCTTTTTACAGATTTGCTATCTTCTTGTACCCTCTCTGGAAATTAATTATAGATCTTTTTGAAGTTATTTTGTCTGATTTTCTAGACAATTTACTTTTTATTTTCCTTGTTCCTTTTCTGCACATGTTTTTCATCAAATGTCTGGTGATATTCCTTTGTTTGTATTTCATAATGAGGCCTTAAAAGGCTACTCGGAAGTGCTGTGTACATGGGCAAAGATTTTTACTGATGAATTTCAATTTATTGCACACAGGGTGGAAGCTTGGATGTATGTTGGGGAACTACTAAACCATAGACACGCCACTATTTTACTATGAGATGCAGATAGTCAAATGATAACCGCAGTTCTCTCCAATTAATTCAGTTTCCCTAGTGGAGAGCATAATTTTTTTTTTTTTGAACAGTTAATATCTTCCTGCTGGGTGAATTCCTCTTTTGGCCTGATATGTAAATTTAAGTCTCTGGAGATAATCCTAAGGACATACAGAAAATGAAGACACATTTTTTCAAGAAAATCTGAAAATCTGGAAGAACAGTGAGAGTCTGTGGTTTTTGAACTAAGAACCATTTCCTCCTTTTTCACTCAGAGCTCACTGAGACTCCATACCAGACTGATGCAGCCAAGAACACAGGGCCCTCTCTGCCTCCCACCCCCAGTCAGAGGGCTATCTTCCTGGGACAGGCAGGATATTAACATTTATCATCTTGCCCCAAGCTACCTGTTGCTAAGTATAAATTGTGCAACTGAGAGATGGAGGAACCCTTCTGCACAGCCTAACATTTTGGGGACTAAGATTTTACTTTGGATAAAATACTGCCAGGAATCCTGAGCCACTGATTACCCTGGTCCTGCTTTTTCAGATGGCAGTTCCATAATGGAAGAGGTAAGCCAGAAGAAACGGGTATTACCACCATCTCTCCACTACTACCCAGCCCCTAAACTGTGGGTATCACTCATCAATAAGTTGGACATTATCCCTATCCCAGGTCCAGAGCCTTGACTCAGAGATTTTGTTTGGGACAGAGAAGCAGGCTATAAAACAGAGAACTCCAAATTCCTTCCAAAATGAACTGACTTCATTGGCAACAGAATGTGAAGTTCAATCCTAAGGATATTATATTGGAATTGTGTCATTTCTCCCCTGCCATCCAAGTCCTATGTTGAAGGCATAACACACAGTGTCATGGTATTTGGAGATGGGGCCTTTAGAATATAATGAATTTTAGATGAGGTTTCAGAAGGGTGGTGCCTTCACCATAAGGTTGGTGAAGGGATTAATGCCATTATAGGAAGGGGCACCAGAAAGTGTGCTTAACTCTCTTTTTGTCAAGTGAGGACACAGTGAGAAGGTGGCTGTCTATAAGCCACTAAGAGAGCTCTCACTAGAACCAGCCCACACTAGTACCTTGATCTTGGACTTATAGCCACAAAAACTGTGAGAAAATAAACTTCTGTTAAGTAAGCCACCCTGTCTATAGGATTTTGTTATGGCATCCCAAGCTAAGAGAGATGTTCTCAAAAACAGTAGAAGTTTGCTGAAAGGCGATTAGGAGGAGATTAGTAGACTAATTTGACATATAGGCTAAACTGTAGGCTGATCAGTTTTCTAGACAGAATTGGGAAAGAGTAATTTGGAAGGAGTCCTCCTGTCATCAAAACAAATTCCAAGCACTGGTCTTGCAAACTATGCTTTTTTTTTTCCCTATATAATTTCAAGTTGGTTAACATATAGTGCAGCACTGGTTTCAGGAGCACAATACAGTGACTCATTACCCACATGTAACACCCAGTGCTCCTCCCAACAAGTGTCTATCTTAATGCCCATCACCCATTTAGCCCATCCTGCACCCACTTCCCTCCAACAACCCTACTTTTGTTCTCTATAGTTAAGAGTCTCTTATGGTTTGTCTCCCTCTCTTTTCTTTCTTTTTTTTTAAATTTTTTATTTTTGATAAACATATATTTTTATCCCCAGGGG
>NC_081575.1:9185678-9194585 GCF_022355385.1 Mustela nigripes
TGCACGTGCCCCTTTGGATCACTATGTTTGTATCTTTAGGGTAAATACCCAATAGTGCAATTGCTGGGTCATAGGGCAGTTCTATTTTCAACATTTTGAGGAACCTCCATGCTGTTTTCACAGAAGGATCGGGGGTGTCTGAGTGTCGCCGAGCTCCCTCTCTTTTCTACCTTCTCATATGTTCATCTGTTTTGTTTTTTAAATCCACATATGAGTGAAATCATATGGTATTTGTATTTCTCTGACTTAACTCGCTTAGCATAATATACTCTAGTTCCATCCACATCATTGCAAATGGCAGGATATCATTCTTTTTGATCACAGAGTAATATTCCATTGTGTATATATATACACCTCATCTTCTTTATCCATTCATCAGTTGCTGGACATTTGTGTCCTTCCATAATTTGGCTATTGTTGATAGTTCTTTTGTAAACATTGGGGTACATACCCCTTCAAATCAACATTTTCATACCTTTTGGGTAAATACCTAGCAGTACAATTGCTGGGTCACAGGGTAGTTCAATTTTTAACTTTTTGAGGAAACTCCATACTCTTTTCCAGAGTGGCTGCACGGAGTTTGCTTTCCCACCAACACTGCAAAAGTTTCCCCTATTCTCTGCATCCTCACCAACCCCTATTGTTTATTGAGATGTTAATTTTAGCCATTCTGACAGGTGTGAAGTGGTATCTCATTGCGGTTTTGATTTGTATTTCCCTGATGATGAGAGATGTTGAGCATATTTTCATGTGTCTATTAAACATCTGAATGTCTTCTTTAGAAAAGTGTCTATTCATATCTTTTGCCCATTTCTTAACTGGATTACTTGGTTTCTGGATGTTGAGATCGGTGAGTTCTTTATAGATTTTGGATACAAGCCCTTTATCCTGTATGTCATTTGCAAATATCTTCTCCCATTCCATCAGTTGCCTTTTAGTTTTGTTGATTGTTTCCTTTGCTGTGCAGAAGCTTTTTATCTTGATGAAGTCTCAATAGTTCATTTTTGCTTTTGTTTCCCTTGCCTCAGGAGATGGGTCTAGTAAGAAGTTGCTATGGCCAAGATAAAAGAGGCTGCTTCCTGCTTTCTTCTCTAGGATTTTGAAGGTTTTCTGCCTTACATTTAGGTCTTTCATCCATTTTGAATTTGTTTTTGTGTATGGTGAGAGAAAGTGGTCTACTTTCATTTTTAATGTGACTGTCCAGTGTTTCCAGTTGCATTTGTCGAAGAGACTGTTCTTTTTTCCACTGGATATTCTTAACTGCTTTGTTGAAGATAAGTTGGCCATATGGTTGTGGGTCCATTTCTGGGTTCTCTATTCTGTTCCATTAATATATGTGTCTGCCTTTGTGCCAGTACCACACTGTCTTGATGATTACAGCTTTGTAATAGAGCTTAAAATCTGAAATTGTGAGGCCTCCCACTTTGCTTTTCTTTTTCCACATTTCTTTGGCTATTCAGGGTCCTTTCTGGTTCCATACTAATTTTAGAATTGTTTGTTCCAGCTCTGTGAAAAATGCTGGTAGTATTTTGATAGGGATTGTACTCAATGTGCATATTGCTTTAGGTAGTATAGCCATTTTAACAATATGTGTTCTTCTATTTCAAGAACATGGAATATCTTTTCCATTGCTTTGTGTCTTCTTCAATTTCTTTCATAAGTGTTCTATAGTTTTCGGAGTACAGATCTTTTATCTCTTTGGTTAGGCTTATTCCTAGGTCTCTTATGGTTTTTGGTGCAATTGTAAATGGGATCAATTTCTCTTTCTACTGCTTTATTATTGGTGTATAGAAAAGAAATATTTCTGTACATTGATTTTATATCCTGCGACTTTGCAGAATTCATGTATCAGTTCTAGCAATTTTTTGGTGGAATCTTTCAGGTTTTTTTAAATTTATTTTTTATTTTCAGCATAACAGTATTCATTATTTTTGCACCACACCCAGTGCTCCATGCAATCCGTGCCCTCTATAATACCCACCACCTGGTTCAGGTTTTATACATAGAGTATCATGTTGTCTGCAAAGAGTGAAAGTTTGACTTCTTCCTTGCCTGTTTGGTTTCCTTTTATTCCTTTTTGTTGCCTGATTACTGAGGCTAGGACTTCTAGCAGTATGTTGAATAACAGTGGTGAGAGTGAATATCCCTGTCATGCTCCTGACCTTAAGGAAAAAGCTCTCCATTTTTGTCTATGGAGGATGATATTAGCTGTGGGGTTTTTTTTATATGGCCTTTATGAGGTTGAGGTGTGTTCCTTCTATCTACTTTCTTGAGGGTTTTTATCAAGAAATGATGCTGTAGTTTGTCAAATGTTCTTTTTTTTTTTCTGTGTCTACTGAGATATCATATGATTCTTATCCTTTCTTTTATTAATGTGGTCTATCATGTTGATTGATTCATGGATATTGAACTACCCCTGAAGCCCAGAAATAAACCCCACTTGGTCAGGGTGAATAATCCTTTTAATGTACTATTGGATCTTATTGGCTAGTTTCTTCATGAGAATTTTTGCATCCATGTTCATCAGGGACATTGGCCAGGAATTTCTTCTTCTTAGTGGGGTCTTTGGTTTTGGAATCAAGGTAATGCTGGACTCATAGAATGAATTTGGAAGTTTTCCTTCCATTTCTACTTTGCGGAACAGCTTCAGAAATATAGGTATCAATTTTTCTTTAAATGTTTGGTAGAGTTGCCCTGGACTCTTGTTCATAGGGAGATTTTTATTATTATTATTATTATTATTATTATTATTACTGATTCCCTTTCTTTCCTGGTTATGGGTCTCTTCAAATTGTCTCTTTCTTTCTTTTTCAGTTTGGTAGTTTATATGTTTCCAGGAATTCATCCACTTCTTCCAGATTGCCCAATTTGTTGGCATATAATTGCTCATAATATGCTCTTATAATTAAATCTCTGCAGTGTTGGTTGTGATCTCTCTTCTTTCACTTGTGATTTATTTGGGTCCCTTTTTTTTTCTTTCAGATAAGTTTTGCTGGGGGTTTATCAATTTTGTTAATTCTTTCAAAGAATCTGCTCTTAGTTTTGTTGATATGTTCCACTGGTTTTTTGATTTCTATATCATTTGTTTCTCATCTAACCTTAATTATTTCCTTTCCTCTGCTGCTTTTAGACTTTGTTCACTCATCTTTTTCGACCTCCTTTAAATATGAGGTTAGATTGTGTATTTGAGACTTTTCTTCCTAAGTCCTGGATTGCTATGTACTTCCCTCTTAGGACAAACTTTGCTGTATCCCAAAGGTATAGACTGTAGTGTTTTCACTTTCATTTGCTTCCAATGTATTCCATGTATTTTTTTTTATATCTTCTTTAACTTCCTCATTGGCCCATTCATTCTTTAGTGGGATGTTCTTTAACCTGCATGTATTTGTGTTCCTTCCCAAATTTTTCTTGTGGTTGACTTCAAGTTTCATAGCATCATGGTATGAAAATATGCGTGGTATGTCTCAATCTTATTGTACTGGTTGAGTCCTGGTTGTTGAGCCAGTATACAATCTATTCTGGAAAATGTTCCATGTGCACTCAAAAATAATGTGTATTCTGCTGCTTTAGGATGTAACACTCTGAATATGTCTGTTCAGTCCACCTGGTTCAGCATGTCGTTCGAAGTCATTGTTTACTTATTAATATTCATTTTAGACCATCTGTTCATTGCTGTGAGTAGGGTGTTAAAGTCCCCTATATTTTTTGTATTCTTACCAGTTAATTTATGTTTTTTAGTTAATTGATTTATATATTTGGCTGCTCCCAAGTTGGGGGCATAAATATTTAAAATTGTTAGAACTTCTTGTTGGATAGACCCCTTTATTATGAGAAGACAAGAAAAGGAAATAAAACTTCACTCAGTGAGAAAGGTTTACTTCCCTTTGGGGCACCATGGATTTCTCCCCCTCCCCCATTTGTGGCTCTGAACCTCACATCTGCCAGTTCTCTCCGTCTAGTTCTACAGATTGTTTTTGTAACCCTCAGACCAATTTCCCAGTTGTTCAAAATGATTTCATGTTGATTTAGCTGTATTTGACAGAAGAGGTAAGTTCAGGATCCCCATACTACCCCTCTATCTTAACTCCACCTTGCAAACTATGCTTTTTATTTTTTTTATTTTTTTTTAAAGATTTTATTTATTTATTTGCCAGAGAGAGAGTGAGCGAGAGCGAGCACAGGCAGACAGAGTGGAAGACAGAGTCAGAGGGAGAAGCAGGCTCCCTGCAGAGCAAGGAGCCTGATGTGGGACTCGATCCCAGGACTCTGGGATCATGACCTGAGCCGAAGGCAGCTGCTTAACCAACTGAGCCACCCAGGTGTCCTGAAACTATGCTTTTTAAAAGAGACTACATTTGACTGAATTAATCTGTTGAGCAATGCTCAAGGACATTTTTGGGAAATGATAGAGCAATCAGCCAGTGATTACTAAAGATTAACAGCTGAGGGTGTATAAGGACCAAGACAGTCAAACAGAGCCTACCAAAACCACTGTCATCCCAAGAAGAATCTGGGCAAAGTTAAGGTTATGCACCATGAAGTACAAAATCAGAGGCTTCACATTTCTGGGGGAAATATAATTTATTAAATTAACTCTGTCAGTCACTAAATAAAAAAGGAAGTAACAAGCCCATTAGAGTTGTTACAGTCTATTATCTAGAATGTCCATGTTCCAACAAAAATTACAAGACATGAAAATAAATGGAGGGGCGCCTGTGTGGTTCAGTGTGTTAAGCCTCCACCTTCAGCTCAGGTCATGATCGTAGGGTCCTGGGATTGAGCCCTGCATCCGGCTCTCTGCTCAGCGGAGAGCCTGCTTCCCCCTCTGTCTCTGCCTGCCTCTCTGCCTACTTGTGATCTCTTTCTCTGCCAAATAAATAAATAAAATCCTTTATTAAAAAAAAAAAGAAAAGAAAAAAGAAAAGAAATGGAAAGAATGGACCATACACTGGAAAGAAAAAAAAAAATCAGGAAGTAGACACTGCAGACCAAAGCAATCATCAGAATTAAAGGAAAAGCTTTCAAAGTAGCCATTATAAGTATATTTGGAAAATGAAGGAAATGAGGAACAAGGAAATAATGCAAAATATGACAATAAAGTCACATCAAGCCAAGAACATTAATAAGCAGAAATCAGAAAAAAAGAACCAAATAGATATTCTTTATTTGAAAACTACAGTAACTAAAACTAACAACAGCAAAATTGTAGAAGGGCTCAACAATAAGCTTAATTGTCAGAAGAATTAAAGATCTTGAAGATAAACCAATAGAGATTATACAATTTGAACAACAGAGGAATGAATGAAGAAAAATTAAGAAAACCTGAGAGAGATCCAGAGCATCATTCAGCACACCGATACAGATTTTATTGGTTTGTTTTATAAGTCAGCTTGGCCAGATTTTAGTACCAGGTTATTAATTCAAACACTAATCTAGATGATGTTGTGTTTTATAAATATGATTAACATCTACAGTCTTCCTTAAGTACTGTCAGTAATGTGATGGGCATAGTCCAGTCAGTTAATAGACCTCAAGAGCAAAACCAGGTTTCCTCAGAAGAAGAAATTATGCTTCAAAATTGCAAACCCAGCTCCTGTTTGAAAGTCTCCAGGAGGCTATAGAAGCACCAGCTGTACTGGACTAAGGAAATTACTCCACGTGGTTAATTTAAAACCATAAGAACAAATGAAGAAATCAAGAAATGATTTTTTAAAAAGTTACGAAACAAAAGCTATAATTATTTCCTTTTTTACATTGTTGTCTCTGAGCTTCTTTAAAACACAAAATTATATAAAGCAATAATTTCAACAATTGTGATGTTATATAATTGTTGTAAGATTTATAGATGTGATATGTATAACAATATCACTAAAACAGAGAAAGTGAATAGAGATATATAGGAGTATTTTTTTTTTCTGGATCTCACTGGAACAAAGTAAGTCATTGTAAACTTAAGCTTAGTCTGATAACTTAAGATTGGCATGGTAAACTCCATACAAACCAATAAGGAAACCACTAAAAATAGTAGTGGAAAAATTGAATATTAAAATGCTACATTAGTCCCCTCTTACCACTCCTTCTCAACATTGTATTGGAAGTTCTAGCAAATTCAGTAAGACAAGAAAAGGAAGTGAAATGTATACAGATTGGGAAGGAAGAAATAAAACTGTTTATAGATGATGTGATCATCTACGTAGAAAATTTGAAAGAGTCAAAAAAAAAAAAACTCTCCTAAAACTAATAAATGATTATAGCAAGGTTATAGATATGAGGTTAGTATAACAAGTCAATCATTTTATATACCAGCAAAGGATAAGTGGAATTTGAAATTGAAAACACAATACAATTTACATTGTCACCCCCTAGAATTAAATACTTAGGTATAAATCTAACAAAAAATATGCAAGGTCTAGATGAAGGAAACTACAAAACAACTACAAAACTCTCGTGAACAAAATGAAAAATCTGAATTAAATAAATGAGTGGATATTCTGCATTCACATATAGGAAGCCACAATATTTTCAATTCAGTTTTTCCTGTCTATAAATTCAGTTCAATTCCAATCAAAATCCCAGCAAGTCATTTTGTGGATATTGACAAACCAATTCTAAAGTTTATATGCAGAGACAGAATATTGAAGGAGAACAAAGTTGGAGGATATATATTACCTGACTTCAAGACTTAATAAAGCTATCAAGGCAATTTACTGTTGACAAAAGAATAGACAACTAGATCAGTGGAAGAGAATAGAGTCCAGAAATAGATCAATATAAATAAAGTCAACAGTTATTTGACAAGGAAGTAAAGGCAGTACAATGGAGCAAAGATAGTTTTCAACAAATGGTGCTAGAAGAACTGTACATCTACATCAAAAAAAAAAAAATCTAGACACAGACTTTATAAACTTCACACAAATGTACTCAAAAGGAATTTCAGTCCTAAATGTAAAATGCAAAACTATGAAACACTTAGACTACAACATGGAATGGCTATACTAATATCAGAAAAAATAGACTCTAAAATAAATATTATTAGAGGTAAAGAGGGATACTTTATGGGATGCCTCGGTAGCTCAGTCAGTTAAATGTCCAACTCTTGATTTCATTTCACATCATGATTTTCGGGTCATGAGATTGAGCCTGTGTCAGACTCTGTGCTCAGCAGAGAGTTTGCTTGAGATTCTCTCTCCTCCTCCCACTGCCCCTTCACACTCATGCTCTTTCTCTCTCTCTTAAAAAAAAAAAAAAGAGCGAGAGAGAAAGAGAGAACATTATAATGAGAAAAGTCTATCTCTTTGAAAGGTATGACAATTTTAATTATATACCCACCTAACAACTGTGTGCCAAAATTCATGAATCAAAACTTAGAGAAATGAAGGGGGGATGTAGAGGCCTTAGCAATAATTAGAGACTTTAATATTCCACTTTTGCTAATGGAAAGAATACCTAGGAAGAAGATCAACAAGGAAACAGAAGATGTTAAAAATACTATAACCAACTAGGTCCAGAAGATATCTATAGAATACTCCACTAAATAACAGAAAGTATATTATTCTCAAGTACACCTGGAACATTCTATAGGATAGATCATATGCTATGCCATAAAATAAACTTTAATAAATTTAAATGGGTAGAAATAATAGAATGTATGTTTTCTGACCACTCTATTGAAATTAGAATTCAATAACAAAAAGAAATTTGGGACAGTCATAGATATATAAATATGTGGAAATAACACAGCACAGTCCTAATAACCAACAGGTCAAAAAAGAAATCACAAAGAAATTAGAAGTTCTTTGAGATGAAAAAAAATGATGACAAAACCTACTAAAATTTATAGGATGCAGCTAAGGCAGTACTTAGAGGAAAATGTTCAGCTATAAATGCTTATATTAAAAAATTAAGGTCTCAAATTAGTATCCTAGATTTCCATCTCAAGACACTGCAAAAACAGAGTATACCAAACCTAAAGAAAGCAGAAGGAAGTAAATGATAAAGATTTTGATTCCAGAAATTAATGATATACAGAATAGAAAAACAATACAGAAAAATCAATGAATGTTTTGTGCCTGTTTGTTGCATCTGTGTATTTTTAATACCTTTATTTTCAGATACATATACCATAGCTGATGTCTTTCATACATGGATTTGTACATATCAGCCTTGTCACGAATTGAGCATGGTAGGCAGATTTTTGCATTGAATGTAGGTCCCCAGCATGTATTCTAGGCTGTGGCTTCCTCTGCTTTGTGTCGTCATTCCTTTATTTGCTTACTTCTTCTAGATGTTGAAATTAATTCTTCTTGGTCATTCTTTTACCACTGTTTGTTATTTTTTTGGTCATTTTAAAGATTTTTATTTATTTATTGGTCTCCTAGGAGGGAAAATATATAAATGCATATAGATTGTGATTTTGAACTTGAAGTCCTATCTTGGTTAATTTTATACTACATCATCACAGAATGGAGATTAATCAATTTTTTAAATTAAATTTAATTTTTTTCAGTGTCCCAAAGTCATTGTTTATGCACCACACCTATTGCTCCATGTAATACGTGCCCTCCTTAATACCAACCACCAGGATCATCCCACCCCCACCACCCCTAAAACTCTCAGTTTGTTTCTCAGAGTTCACAATCTCTCAATTTCATGTGCCTCAGTCAGTGACTACTGTTTTACATACAAATATATAGTTTCAGGCAGTGTTGTACTGGTTAACCTAATGCTTTTCCTTCTGATGCAAGTGTTATTGGAGAAGAATTTTTTTTTTATAATTTTTTATTTTTTATAAACATATATTTTTATCCCCAGGGGTACAAGTCTGTGAATCACCAGGTTTACACACTTCACAGCACTCACCAAAGCACATACCCTCCCCAATGTCCATAATCCCACCCCCTTCTCCCA
>NC_081575.1:9197585-9221193 GCF_022355385.1 Mustela nigripes
TGGAGGTTCCTCAAAATGTTGAAAATAGAACTGCCCTATGACCCAGCTATTGCACTATTGGAGAAGAAATTTTTGTAAAATTCAATGCTTAAGTGGATTAAACTCTAAATATACTTGAGAGATGCTTACATGTTATTGCATTGAGTTTTCCACCATGTATGCTAGAGAATTTAAAGTTCAAGCATTTCTTTTATTAAGAGGCTACGTATTTAAATGTTGAAATTTTAAAAGTTGAATGCTCTTTTAAAATTACATGTATCCGGCCCTTCTTTTCACTACATCTGTGTCTTTGGGGTAAATACCCAGTAGTGCAATTGCTGGGTCTTAGGGTAGCTCTATTTTTAATTTTTTGACCAGGAGGCAAACTGAGGGTTTTTGAAGGGAGCCAAGTTGGGGAATGGGTGAGCCTGGTGTTGGGTATTAAGGACAGAACATATTGCATGGAACACTGGGTATTATATACAAACAATGAATCATGGAACACTACATCAAAAATTAATGATGTACTGTATGGTGACTAACATAACAGAATAAAAAAAGGAAAA
Organism: Mustela nigripes; assembly: GCF_022355385.1. Classification (NCBI taxonomy): domain Eukaryota; kingdom Metazoa; phylum Chordata; class Mammalia; order Carnivora; family Mustelidae; genus Mustela; species Mustela nigripes. Next base: position 9,198,131 of record NC_081575.1, read on the forward strand.
AGTAAAATAAAATTACATATATTCTAAATTATGAAATTCATAAATAAAATGTTACCATGACACTAGCATTTTTCATATGATGGCATTCTAAATAAAATACTTTTTGCATTTTTATATGAATGTGACTACATCTTATGGCACTTCAGTGAAAAATAAATTCAAATAGAGTGCATATGTTTACTTCTGGGCTTCAATATCAACCTAGTTCTATTTTACAAAAACAAAACAGTGCCACATTATGTTAGTATTGATCACATCCACACAGAGTTATAAATATAATATTTCCCATATCTACAGCTCAAAATTCACTCATATAAAGGGTCTGAAAATATAAGTTATGCTATGCTAAAAAACATACATCCAACCATAAATCTTTGCTTTAAATAGTGACAACAAACAGCTCACATCTGCCATATGATCAAGTATACTTGCTATGTATCCACATTATCATCAAAATAATATCAAAGATTAAACAGACCAATGCTGGCTTCTTTGTCAATTTTAAAATACACAGTCTGCAATTTGTATGAATAAAAACCATCAAGTATAAGTAAGTATTGCCATATTGACACAAATTATGTAATCAAAGTCTCTTAATTTTGGTTATCCATTTGATATATATTATAAGGCCTATTAAGAATGATGACATTAAATTTCAGAAATGCTTAACTAATTTCTGGTATGTTGTAATTCAAATTGTCTTTAATCTTCATGAAAATTGATGTCAGTCTCTTCCTCATTGCCTCTCATACTGAAGTGGAAGCTTAAGATGTAGAACCAGAACATTGGCCTTTAACCCCAGTTCTGGAACTATCAGGTATAACTTTTATTTGGCTTGTTTTTTGCTTCATTTACTTAACCTTACCTATTTGATCTTTGGGTTTTATTATATATTAACTGAAAATGTTACAGTTGGACTCCCCAGCTCAGAAAGATATTGGGTGACTACATGAGATGCCTTATAGGAAAACACTTTGATAATTATCATTTCAGTCTGGGAAAATTTAGTGGAATGGAGATTTCCAAGTTATAAATAATCAGGGAGAGACTGACTTCCTTATTAGAAAGGATATCCTTCCAGTGTCATATATCTAGCTTTAATGAGGTCTAAGAAAATAAAATTAATTATGCACACACACACACACACACACACACACACACATATATGGTTCATTATATAATTTCAAGGTCAAAACCATTAATCTTGTCTTATTTCAAGACAATACCCAATCAGGGATATAAAGTCACAGCTTACTATCTTTAACATTAAATATGTTTACTTTCAGCAGGAAAATGAGGGTGTGGTGTTTTGAATTAAAAAGAAAAAGGATTAAGGAAGTCGGGTTTTTGTTTTCTGTGTGTTGGAAAGTGATGTAGATGTGAGTTATCTCCAGAGGATAAGCTCTGGAGCCAGCCAATCCTGGGCTTCAGTTTTGGCCCTGACCCCTTTCCTCATCTGTCAAATGGGGATAATAACTACTTACCACATAAAGCTGTTGTGGGGATAATATGAGTTATTGCATAGGAAAAAGCATTTAGTACAAAGTTTCAGTACCTAGTGCCTAAACAGTGAATGTGACTCATTTGTATACTAGTGGCCGAAGCCAAAAATGAGAAAGGATAATAAACCATATCACTAAGACCATTAGCCCTGCAAGTGGATTCCTTTCTGGGCACTTCTGTCAAATAGCTGTGTATTGTTTCCTGAATTGTGGGTTGTGAATAATTATACCAAGAGCTGTTTTATAATATATAAAATACGTTATGGTAACCAGAGAAGTATCTGGTTTTTTATCTGACCGCACAGATTTTTATACTTTTACTGAACTTTAAAGCAAGATGGTTAACCATACATTGCCAGGTACACAAAGTTGGAAATTTCTTCCACTCTTCTTTTGCCATCTTGCCTGTCCGTCTTCTGCCTCTTACTTTTATTTTCTCTGACTCTCAGATATTGACTTTCAGCTTCTAGTAGTTTGTCTCAGATTCTTTGGCTTTTTAAAAAATACAATTTTCATATGCTGTTTGAATTTACTGATTTTGATCTGCTCTGTGTGACTTTCAAACTCTCTTACATCATGATTTCATGAATCCCCCACTTCCAGTCAGCTATGCTCTGGTCACTTCTTCCTCTGTTCCTCCCCCAACCCCACCTCACCCCATGGAGCTCACAGGAACTGTGCTGGCCCTCAGGCTCTCTGATGGAGAAGAATGAATACATGGTTTGTTGTTTTCTCCTAAAAAAAATCAGTTAATTATACACTAGACTAGTTCCCAAGCCTGGATATGTGCCAAAAAGCTCACTTGGCAAGCTTTTTGTTTGTTTTTAAATATAAATCACCAGATTCCAACCCAAATCTACTGAAATGGAATCTTTAGGTGTGGGACCCAGGGGGGTCCTTATTTTTAAGTGTGTTCCCTCGTGTTTCTCATGCCATGAGCCTAGCATCAGGCCACAAAATGGTGTTTGTGGAAACCAATGTCATTGACATTTATTATGCTACTCTAATCAGAAATGAAAAACATGAGAGCATGAGTTTCATTGTATTCATCATTGAATACCCCATAAAAATCATAGTGACTGACTTGTCTTAGTCCTTCAATAAATAGTAGAAGGAGTGAATGTGTTAATTGATTTAGTACAAAGATCTGTATAAAGCAAGTGGAAGGAATAGAGAACCAAAGAACTCAGCCTGGATGGAGGGAAGACAACTGAGTGACAACTACCCTGTTGTCAAGTAGAAGAATAACTTCTTAAGGAACTGGCAGGAACATTTGGCCCAAAGTGGTTAGAAATCTGATCTTAGGAGACTATAAGTATAGTTTGTCTCCTGAAGTTTTCACATCATTGTTTCATTCAAGAGAAAATTTCAAAAACTTACTGTGGCATCAGTAACCTCATGGAGGATTATGGATGTACTGTCTACAGTGTGAAATTAACCCAGATCATTATGAATGAATCATTTCTTTTTACAATTGCATATCAGCTCCACTATATTGAAGATGTAGATGCTTAAATATGTTTTTAGTATGACCACTTCAAACATTATTCTTCTTGAGTTTTGTGCTTGCCTCTTTGTGCTAACCATATTTTTAGAAGAGTCTCAGGACAATCACTTATATCCACATATCAAGTATGACGTCTAATTCAAACTCTAAACAGGCTCCATTTCTCATGTCACATGGTAGAACACTACTGTATTCTTTAATGACTTCTGTGATTCCTGTGCAAAAGTATTGTTAAACCCACAAACACCCTTTAAGCCAGATCAAGCAGGGTTGGTTGATTATACACCCATCAGCATCATCTCTTCTTCTTACCATATCAGAAATGGCAGCATAGGCTTGAAAATCTTAACAACATCATTATAGTTCTGCTGCAAAGTACTGGTGATCAATGTCAAGATCTTTCTTCTTAAAAATGTTTGGTAGCTTAAACTTTTAAAAGATTCATGTTTTATGGCCTCTGGGAAACAAAGAGAGTCTTAGAAGGGAGGGGAGTGGGGAATGGGTGAGCCTGGTAATGGGTAAAGGAGGGCATGGACTGAATGGAGCACTGGGTGCTATACACAAACAATGAATCATGGAACAATGAATCATAAATTAATGATGTACTGTATGGTAACTACCATAACACAATAAAAAATAAATAAATTTTAAAAGAATGCAAAAAAAGATTTATGTTTTATATTTTTGTTTTCTTTCTTGATACACAAGAAAAAAAATCTTCCTTCATGAACCTTTTAGCTATTCATATTTATTTCTCTATAACATTTTTAAAAACCTCCTGTATTCTACATACCCACAAGAATCATTTTTAAAAATCAGAAGGACAGAGTTGGGTTTAGGGACAGGCTTATATAGGTTTTAAGTGTCTTTAGAAGAAAATCTATAATTGAGGAAAAAGGTTTCCAGAGAGAAGTGTTAATTTGGGTTTTGACTATAGTAGTATAAGCTTGCAAAAAATTTTGCCTATTAACTGATATGAATTATTACATATTTATTTTCTAGCTTCATTGTTCTGGTATGTTGTACTGTGTTTGTGTATGTGTGTCGCCTTGTTTTGGGCTTGTGAACTGGTACTTAAATTAGATAAGAGCAACTTTGTCTACAATAGTCATGCAGAAATTAAATTGCATTCTAGAACCATATGTTCTCTTACTTTGTCTCAGTCTTCAAAATGTTGCATGTGTTCAAGTCCAATGGCACTAACCTCATGTTTGGAAATCTTAACCTGTCTCTTCAAACAGTATTCTATAGATATCTTCTAGACCTAGTTGGTTTATAGTATTTTTTAACATCTTCTGTTTCCTTGTTGATCTTCTTCCTAGGTATTCTTTCCATTAACAAAAGTGGAATATTAAAGTCTCTAATTCTTGCTCCGTCCTCTATATTCCCCCTTCATGTCTCTAAGTTTTGATTCATGAATTTTGGCACATTGTTGTTAGGCGGGTATTATTGCTGGTACCAGAAATTGAATTTAGCATACTACCATGCTCTCATCCCTTGATAACCTATCTCCTCTTGTACTTGCCTAGAGCTATTGATGGGTCCATGGTCAAAGGAGCAAGACTGATACAAAGCAAAGGTCAAGCAAAGCTTTATTTCGAGCCAAGCATGAAGAATCAAACCGACCTTTTGGGGCCACCTCTTACAGAGAGGGCAACCCCTCCCTGCCTTACAGACTAACTTTTATAGAGCAAAGGCCATGTGGTTGAGCGTGGCCACACACAGGTGGCTGATGAGATTGCAACACACAGAGAAAGCTTCACAGTCATGCTAGGTCACACACGGGTGGCCAATTGAATTACAATTCACCCCATAGTAGCTATTTGAACTAGCCTATCACCTTGGTCAGAATTGGCACCCCAAAGGCAGGGCCTACACTCCTTGGTAGCTAGGGAGACAGTATATGCACTCCACGGATTGGATGTCTCCACCTGGCCTACTCATCCCTGCATTCCAGATCTGTTATCTCCGTCTGACCTGACCCGCCTTTGTATTTGGGCTCTGTTATCAGTGACTGGTTGACCACATTTTACTGGTTTCCCAGACTTTCTTCTAAGTAAGTTCCTCTGTGGTGGGGGGAGGGGGACAGGGTCAGTTTAAGTTTTACTGCATAAACAACAAAATGGCTGTTCAACGGAGATAGAGCTGCTCTGGCTAAATAGGCCCTTAAACTTTGTATATTATCCTCAAGAAGTACAAGTGAAGAATTATCAAAGACATCATCCCCATTTATGTATGTGAGTACTAAAAGGTAGAGCATTCTTATCTAAGGACAACCCACAGTGGACTCCAGAGCTACCAGGCTCATCTAAAATACAATTGAACTTATTTTACAATGTTCTAGGTTTGCACTATTATTTTCTCAAGCCCAGTTAATACCATCTGCATACAGAAAGGGATACTGCAAATATTCTGAAGAGAACTATCTTCCCAAAATAAGTAAATATAACCATTACTGAGCCCCTTACCCATGACAAACAATGTTAATGAAAAAATTGGAGATAACACCATATTTTCCCTCAAGGTACCCAAAGTCTTGTAGACAAGTTAGTTATACACATAGATATTTATAATTTAATGTAATGAAAGTTATATTTAATAGGTGGGAACAAATAACTCAGCCATGAAAGTCTGAGAAGATCTCATACAGATAAAATTATTCTGGGAGGAATAGACCTCGTTAGACACGTAAGAAAGGAAAAGTTATTTCAGATCTAGTGGAGCTGATTTTTAAAGAAATGGAATCATGAAAGAAAACAGACAATCTAGTAAAGAGAATAAAGTTCTCTGTAGTTGAAATGCAGGGTGTGTGTATCAGTGGTCCGAATGGCCATGTGGAGATTAACCAGAAAGGCTAATGGAGAGCAGTTAGAATCAGTAGGTAAGGGACTTTCACATAACACTGCCACACTTGAACTTTATTCTGAGGGCAGTGATGAGCCATTGGAGATTTTTTTTTTTTCTTTTTAGCCACTGGAGACTTTTAATCAAGATTGTATTTCTGGTCTGGAAATAATTCTTTGGCTAGAGTGAGGAGGATAGGCCAGAAGTACAGTGAGACTGGAGGCAGGGAAAAATAAGCAACTCCAAGTGTTCTATTTGCTTCAGGTTGAGAGTGAGGGTAGAGAAAACCAGATAACCAGATGAATTATGAGACATCTCCTTTTATAATCCTCTTCCGTCCTTTCTTTCACAGTATCTTCTAAGTGTCACCTTTGGCATTCACATGCACACTCATATCTGATTTCTGGAATTAGACAAATCTATTGATGTCAATGGATTGTTGCCATGCTTACATCTGACTATAGAAACCAGCTTCTATTTGGAACAAGAGCCCAGGTTTGGCTACTCACACTAATAATTTAGATGCAGCTAAATAACTCTTACCTCTTTGCAGGTAGAAAGATAAAGACAGTTTTTCCTGAATGCCAAATGGTGGAGCTGTGCCAGGTTTCTGATGTAATTCCCTTTACTATGAAAGTTAGAAGATAACTCTCACACATTCCTCCTCTGGGATACCTGGAAACACTTGGTGAAATACCTCCTTATTACACCGATGTTTGCTCTGCAGTATGATAAGCCCTTTTCTTCCTATGAAAGGACTTTGCTCGGTTCTGTCTGATCAATATGATAAATGGCATTTAACTGTTCATAGATTTAAACAAACATCATCCAAGTTTAATCCTTTCTGAGCATGTTGATTGCTTAATTTAACAACACAATATTTTGACAGTGCTATAGACTTACCTTTTCTGTGTCCACTGTGAAATAGTACCCAAAAAAGGCATTAGTATTCATATTGCATCCTTGAAGATTTTGCCCCCACCCCTTTTCTGTTCTTCACATATCAGTATGATTAACTTTTTTCAATTACAGCTCTTTGTACAAATAAGGAGGGACATAGTCCTTTAATACATGATCAGACATGGATTTGGTCCTTTGAAAATCAGTAGTTGTTAAATCCAATCATTAATATATTTCAAGAAAGAGAGTGGTTCTTAAAACCAATGCTGGTGAGAGAAATATAGAATGGTTTTGGGGTTCATTCAGGAGACTTAGAAAGTTTGGTATCATTACTGAATATCTTTATTACTTTCCAACTGCCAAAATATGTCAAGGGACTAATTTTTCCCTTGCTTAATATTTTGGTCGATGTGCTGTGTCCCATTAGACATTTCAAGTAGATATTTAAATGGACAGTGTCATAGCTCATAATATCTGTTTTGCACACAGCTACTTATTTGACATTATGACTTTAAACAAAGCCTACTGCTCTCTGACTTGGTTTACACCCCTTTAAAGTTAACACTAGAGTATAGAGATTTCTCTGATGTTATGACACTGTGTTTGTTGTTATTTTCACAACACTTAAAGGATCCCTAAGGAGAAGAATTATTAGACTCTTAGAACTAAGACTAAGGACATGATAGCACAAAAGCCCACTAATATAACAAATGTTTGTTGAGTCCATGTTATTGTATTTTCATTGCATTGACAAACTGTCACATGTAAGGAAGGAATGTTCAGGGTCTCTTTCTCTAAAGGTCCAAGGGAGGATCCAATTGTCAAATACATTTTTTACTTTTCAAAAGCATATTACTTAGGTACGTCTGGGTAGCTCAGTCAGTTAAACGTCTGGCTTTGGCTCAGGTCATGATCTCAGGGTCCTGGGATCAAGCCCCACACTGGGCTCCATGCTCAGTGGGGAGGCTGCTTGTCCTTCTCCCTCTGCCTAATGCTCTGTCTCTCCACTGATGCTCTCTCTGTCTCTCAAACAAATAGAATATTTTAAAAATAATATTACTTAAATAACATTGAGCAAATTTGGACAAGTAGGTTTCAGGTCAGTTACAAAAAGGATCTGAATAGCAGAAAAATGGAACTGTGCCCCCCCCCCAAAATCCTATTAGACTTCCTAATAAAATGTATCTGTTATCAGTTGGCATGCTAATACAGAGGCCATCTTTTAAGAGTGTCTTAAGAATAAAGCTCATATAAGAAATAAACAATTTATAGAACATCCAATTCAAGAAATAGAAGAGAATGATTTATATAAGATGTTCAGAAAATTTCCCTTTAAAATCCCAATCTCATATCTTACTGCTATCCTTTGTTTGATTCCAGCCACAGGGTTTTCTTTTTCCAGAACTTTCCTTCAAGTGCCCCTTAATCTTAATCTTGCCTCTTTTCTCCCAAAGTCCCATTAGCAGCACCTTGATCTTCCAAAATCTGTATTTTATATGTTTCTCTGTTATAGGCAAAACCATTTAGAGCCACAAAGCTCTTTTTGTTCTCACCTTCTACAATTATCAATTATTTCCTTCAAGAAAATAAAGATTGCTCAGTCACCAGGATCCATTCTTGGGGACATTCATGAACAATAAAACATGTATTTCTCCTGTCATAAAACATTTTGCATCTGCATATCACATAGTAGCCACTCAACAAAGAATAGCTGCTATTATCATACTATTTCATTCAGGTGTTCATTCAAAAATACTTACCGTGTGGTTGCCATGTACTTACACTATTTTAGATACTTAGATCATGCCTATAAGCAAGATAAACAAAACCCCCATCCTTCTTGATATTATATTCTAACGGAAGGAAACACTTTGCAAAAAGGATACATGCTATGATATCAAGTTAATATATAACAAGTACTAAGAAACACAATCAAGCAGAATAAGGGGATAGATAGAGATACAGTTGTCTATTTAAAGTGGGGTACTACGGACTCTGAAAAGCAATCTGAGGGTTTTGAAGGGGCGGGGGTGGGAGGTTGGGGGAACCAGGTGGTGGGTATTATAGAGGGCATTGATTGCATGGAGCACTGGGTGTGGTGCAAAAATAATGAATACTGTTATGCTGAACATAAATAAAAAATAAATTAAAAAAATAAAGTGGGATACTCAGGAAAAATCTCAAGAATCCTGTGGACTGTTTAGAGTATCTGCAAAAGGAATATCCAGAAAATTCTCTGAATCATAACAACTTATAGTATCAACTATTGAAGTAATTTGTTTGACCCAAAATAAAATTCCTTTAGAATAGTCTGTCCAGGGTGCCTGGGTGGCTCAGTTGGCTAATCATCTGCCTTCAGCTTGAGTCTTCATCCCACAGTCCTGGGATTGAGCACCACCCCCACCAATCAGGCTCTCTGCTCAGCGGGGAGTCTACTTCTCCCTCTCCATCTGCCTGCTACTCCCTCTGCTTGTGCTCACTTTCTCTCTCTGTGTCAAACATATAAATAAAATCTTTTTTAGAAAAAGGAAAAATAAAATAGCCTGTCCAGTCTTGAATATATGTGCATGCATACACATACATATACATGCATATAGGCATGCATTTTCTTTTTAAAGATAATCACTCTCAGTTTGTTTCCGGGAGTTCAGCCAAACTGAGGGTTACAAAGGGAAGGGAGGGTGGAGGGCGTAACCGGGCGATGGGTGTTAAGGGACAGGGTAACTGGGTGATGGGTATTGAGGAGGGCACATGTTGTGATGAGCACTGGGTGTTATACACAACTAATGAATCATTGAACACTACATCAAAAACTAATGATGTACAATATGCTGCCTACCTGAACAAAATAAAAACAAATTGATAAAAAAAAAAAAAAAGATAATCACATGATCAGTCTTAACACGCAGACATCCATTAAGTATTTGTAGCACTTCACAATATATTCTGAAAATGATCCATTATGTAAAATTTCTGAGTGTCAGAAACAAGTATAATATTGGGGATAGAGTCTGTTCAATAGAGTTCATATAGCTTCTTTGAGCCCAGCCTAAGACATGCCTCACCAAGGAAACACTAAAACTCTGTGTCATAACAAGAACAACTAAGCAAAAAAAAAGAAAAAAGAAGAAAAGAAATTGTGTGTGTGCCAGTTGTTAGAATGTAACCAAAACCTTTCCCTAGACAATGCTTTGAACTGCTTTTGGTTATTTTTTATTGGTTTGTGGCTGATGCAGCCTTATTTTCTTAGAGAAAGCTTCTAGAATGTACAGATATTGAATTCTAGACTACCCCTATTTAGCCACCTGAAAATGTAAGGGTAGAAAAATAACAGAATTGGAGATTTAGCAATTGACACAGAACTAGTTCTTATCGAATATGTCATGTCTTCCCAAAGTGAAAAGCTCAATCACATTAAGTTAGAATAAAGCTTTTCCTCACTAGCCTGTGTCCCTGTGCTGGATTAAGTTGGAATAAAGCTTTTCCTCACTAGCCTGTGTCCCTGTGCTGGATTTTTAATTAATCGCTAACACCTAAAATGGACTGAATGGAAAAGCAATTAAATGCAAACTCTGCAACCCTGTGTTTATCTGTGAGGGCTTGAGGCAAGGGATTGTTGTTGGGGAGTTACTGAATTAGCGTGGCCTGTTTTAGCAAAAAAAAAAAAAAAAAAAAAAAAAAATACAGAGTGTTCTGCTGAATCTGAGTATCAGCTAAACAATGAATGATTTCTTAGTATATGTATATCCCAAATATTATATAGGACAAACTTCTGACAAAAAAAGTATTTTTTTTGTTGATCCAAAATTCAAATTTAGTTGGCATCCTGTATTTTATTTGGAAACCCTATTCACAACCCCTGGCATATGATATGCAAGGCTGAGCAAAGGTGGACAGCAAACTGAAGTTCTGGAGATGGGAGTCAAAGAAACTAAGATCTAGAGACACCTGGGTGGCTCATTCAGTTAAGCATCTGCCTTTGACTCGGGTCATGATCTCAGGGTCCTAGGATGGAGCCCTGCATCAGGCTCCCTGCTCAGCAGGGGGCCTGGTTCTCACTCTTCCTCTGCCCCTTCCCCTGTGTGTGCATGCTCTTTATGTCTCTCTGTCTCTGTCTTAAATTAAAAACAAAAAAGCTGAGATCTAGAGATCCAGAGTCTCTGCTACAAAGCAGGACAGTGATGGTGACGTGGTGTGTGCATGGTCTCATTTAGTCCTCACAAAAATCCTTCCACCAACATAATGTTCTGAAGAAAGAGATTTAATCAGAAAAGGTTTCCAAGCTATCGAATAATGGAGCACGTTTAGAACCCAGGTAGTCTCTCTCCAGAGTCCGTGCCCCTCATCCTGAGACCGCACCCTTCTCTTTGGCTCAAAGTTATTATCAGGCTGGTGTAACAGGGTTGCTTAATGGTTGCTTTCAAGTTCTAATCCTCTGGATCTGTTAAAGAAATCATAATGACCTTAAAGTTGGGAGATGCTTAGGGGAATCCACGATTTATAACTCCCGAATCAATCCCTGGATTTGGGTCTTGTAAAAAGAAATGAAAAGAGTTGATATATTCCACCAAGAGGTTTCTACAATGTTTTGAGGCAAAATGCCATATGGATAAATTATTGATGCCATTTAATGCTCTTGATTTTTTTTTTAAGTAAAATGATCATCACTCATTTGTCAAACACCTTCTTAGCACCTATTTTGTGTAAATCACTGTGCTAAGGGCCATGGGAGGGGAGGAAGACAAAAAAAGTCACAGCCTTTACCCTCAAGGAATTCACAAGTTAACTAGAGAGGCAAACAAGTAAACAACCAGCTTCAGATACCAGGCCTTGTGGAGTAAGGCCTTTACCAGAAGTGCAGGCAGCATGCAGTAGGAACACAGACCACAGCAGATTATCTCTGAGTGAGAAATAGAGGGAGGACAGGGACATGAGACAGATAGAATGACAGCCAGTGAAAAAGACAAATGGACATCTTTATGGTTATTTTGCCATGGAGAAATTAGTAATTTAGACATAGGAATTTGATAATCATGCAGTTAATATTGGTTTAGAATTAATATATAGTGCTGCTATCATATTGTGAATCTATATTATTTTCTGATGTCACCTCATAGGACTTTATATGAAAATTTGTATTCAAGTCTTGTGTTCTTAAACTAGTGTATTGGCTTTTATTAATCATTTTAAAGTCATGTGGTCACAGTGCAACAGACACGTATTAAGTCCCAGAGATCTGACTGAATAATGCATGCTATGAAAACAATCGACAAATTCATTATGTGGATGCTTTGAAATGCATGTTGAAAAAAATGTTGAGATTCTATTTATGTCAGTCTTAAAGGAAATTATGCTAAAATTGAAAATGGTATACCTTAGTAAAAGAAATGAATGGGTCTCGTATATTTTTCTCTATCATAGCATAGTTTGTGTTACTTATTTATAACATGTTATTGGATTTGACTATTTAATGGTAATAGTTTCCCTTTTGAGAAGATAGATATATTTCGTAACTTCTTCCTTCTGAGATGCTTCCTTTCCATTGTGGGAGTCTTTCTTTACTATGCCTTATAAGGATATATTGATCTATCATCCTCAGTTCAGAGAATGCTTCTTTTTTTATTCAAGTCTAATTAATATATTAGTATAATATTAGTTTCAGGTGTACATCAACATGATTCAACAATCCGATGCATCTCTCACTACTCATCAAGGTAAAATCCCCTTTATTTCACCTGGCCTCCCCACCTCCCCTCTGACAACCACTGGTTTGTTCTTCATATTTACGAATCTGTGTTTGTTTTTTTAACCTTTGGTCATTTGTTTTGTTTCTTCAGTTCTACATGTGAGTGAAATTATATAGTATTTGTCTTTCTCTGACTGACTTATTTCATTCAGTATTATACTCTCTAGATCCATCCACGTCAATGCAAATGACAAGATTTCATTCTTTTTTATAGCTGAGTAATATTCCAGAATCTGTGTGTTTGTGTGTGGGTCTGTGTGTATGTACATGTACATACACATACATATACACACACCACATCTTCTTTATCCATTCATCTATGGATGGACACTTGGGTTGCTTCCATATCTTGGCTATTATAAATAATGCTGCAATAAATATAGGGGTACATATATATTTTTCAAACTAATGTCTTTGTATTCTTTGGGTAAATATTCAGTAGTGGAATTACTAGATTATATGGTGATCCTATTTTTAATTTTTTGAGGAACCTTCATATTGTTTTCCACAATGGGTGCGTCAATTTGTGTTCCCAACAACAGTACAAAAGTGTTCCTTTTTCTTGCCAAGACTTGTTTCTTATGTTTTTTATTTTATCCATTCCAGCTGTTGTGAGGTGATATCTCATTGTGGCTTTGATTTGCATTTCCTTGATGTTGAATGATGTTGAACATCTTTTCATGTGTCTATTAGCCATCTGTGTGTCTTCTTTGGAAAATGTCTGCTCATGTCTTCTGCCCATTCTTTTTAATTGTATTTTTTTTTTTTTTGGTGTTGAGTTTTATATGTTCCTTATGTATTTTGGATATTAACGCCTTATGGGATATGTCATCTGCAAATTTCTTTTCTCACTCTGTAGAATGCCTTTTAGTTTTGTTGATTGTTACCTTTGCTATGCACAAGCTTTTTATTTTGGTATAGTTTCAGTAGTTCATTTTTGCCCTTGCTTCCCTTGCCTTTAGCCAGGTGTCTAGTAAGAAGTTGCTGTGGCTGAGGTGTAAGAGGTTGCTGCCCGTGTTCTCCTCGAGGATTTTGATGGATTCCTGTCTCACATGGTGGTCTTTGATTCATTTTGAGTCTATTTTTGTGTATGGTATAAGGAAATGGTCCAGTTTCATTCTTCTGCATGTGGCTGTCCAATTTTCCCAATTTCATTTGTTGAAAAGACTCTCTTTTTCCCATTGGATATTCTTTCTTCCTTTGTAGTAGATTGACTACACAATCATGGGTTTATATCTGGGCTGTTTATTCTGTTCTATTATTCTTGTGTCTATTTTTGTCCAGAACCTTACTGTATTACTACTACAACTTTGTAATATATCTTGAAATCTGAGATCGTGGTAATCTACTTTTGTTCTTTTGTTCTTTTTTTTTTTTTTTTTCAAGATTGCTTTGACTGTTCAGGGTCTTTTGTGGTTCCATACAAACTAGAATTATTTGTTGTCAATCTCTGAAAATGTTGCCAGTATTTTGATAAGAATTGCATTAAATCTGTATATTGCTTTATACAATATGGACATTTTAACAATATTGATTCTGCCAGCCTATGAACATGTAATATCTTTTCATTGTGTCATCTTCAATTTCTTTCTTCTGTATTTTATAGTTTTCAGAGAACAGATCTTTCACGTCCTTCATTAAGTTTATTCCTAAGTATTTTCTTCTTTTTGGTGCAATTGTACATGGGTTGTTTTCTTAATTTCTGTTTCTGCTTTTTCATTATTAGTGTGTAGATATGCAACAGATTTCTGTACATTAACTTTGTATTCTGTGACTTTGCTGAATTCATTTATTAGTTCTAGTAGTTTTATGGTGAAGTGTTTAGAGTTTTCTGTATGTAGTTATCATGTCATCTGAAAATAGTAAAAGTTTTACTTCTTCATTATCAATTTGGATGCCTTTTATTTCTTTTTCTTGCCTGTTTGCTGTGGTTAGGATTACCATTTGATAAAAAGTGGTGAGAGTAGACATCCTCAACAAAAGTGGTAAGAGTGGACATGCTTGTCTTGTTCCTGATCTTAGAGGAGAATGTTCAGAGATTCCTTCTTGCTGTAAATGCTAGGAACTTTGCAAGCATAGCATAGCAAGAATGACAGCAATTATAATGTTTCAAAAGCTCTGAAACTTAAGCCATGAAAAGAAGTTTGAAACTTCATGGAAAATTATATATACCCCTCTGTACCTTAGTGTCCCCAGTGTAAAAATGAGAATAAGTTTGGCTACTTTGGGTGATCATGAAGATTAAATGAGATAAATCATATCAAATACTATAGTACTTACTGCAAAAATAAGCACAAATGAATTGCTATCTGATGTATTATAAACTGCATGTTTTTAAAGCCTTTGTCTTACTTTTTCATTGTTGTTCACAAAATAAAACAGTTTTGGTCATGTCACTGGTGATCAATAAATAGTTTGGGGAAAAAAAAAACAGTTTTAGAATGCATGGAATTAAGTGGTGGTAGAAATACCCTCTGTTGTTTACCTTCATGGGTAAGTGGTTTTGAGAGATGACTGTCTCTCAAAATTGTGGTCTTTCCACAAATCTGTTCATATTTTATAGCCCAATCACTATGCGTGTATCTGTGCAAAATAGTTGATCTATTCCAATAGGAAAAATGGCTTGGATAAGACTCAGTCTCCAGAATTAAAGACTTTGAGCATTCACTAATTTATATATGAGTTCATTCAACTGATCACATATTAAGTGCCAGGTACTAAGAAGATGTTACAAATAAAGATAAATAAGGCACTGGTTCTACTCTAGAAGAGCTGTCAGCTTGCACACTGAGCCAGAAGTATAAACTTAATTGCAATATGTGCTGTAAGTACTACTTTAAAAGTAGAGATGGTGGTGGTACAAAGGAGAGAGGAACCAGGATTACTTGGAAACAGTGAGCCGTGTGCTGAGGAATGAGCAAGACTTGAACAAATGATTAAAGGCAAGGCAAGCCATTCCAGGCATGTTCACTGTGGTTAATTGAAGGACCACTTTTAGGAATATCACATGTGAAAAGTTGAATTATTTTTTTTACAGAGTCTTCAGTTGGTGAAATATCATAGCCTATGACCTGTCCTCTGCAGTTTATCATTTCACCCCATCCCTGTGGCCACACTCTGATGAGGAGGACCAAATAAGTCACCCATGGAGGTATGTCAGATAACTCATAAGGCTTTCGAAGTTACATATTTCAGTTTCATTAGTGCTTTAAAGGGAGATAAGGATGACCACAGATGGAATGGAGGACGTATTTATGGGGCAGAGGTTGGTAGAAAGGCTTTATTTGAAGCCTGAATCTCTAACTTCATGGTTTGCTTTCCTGCCTCATCAGATCTTTCCACTGAGCCCAGTTTTCATTAGGTCAAATGTTGCTTTCCACAGAGATGGAGATAAATCAAGCATTTGGATCTGAAATGAATATTTCATTTGAAAATAGTGTTTCATAAACAAAACTTCCCTTTGAACCTGCAGGGGATGGGTTCTGTTCTCTAAGTGCTTAGAAATCCTTATCTAACATTCTTGAAGTCTAGTGCCCCATTTTCAAAGCTGCTAAACCATGGCAAGGATAATTCCATAATGTGTCCATCAACTCAAGTGTAATGTAAGTGTCACTTTCAGCCAGACAGTGACAGAATTTCCCTATATGCTACTCAAGAAAATAATAGTATCGTTAGTGTTCTGAGTGCAAAATGATATTGGAATAATTTATATGCACCATGGATCCTGACTGTGTCTGAAACCATAATGTTGATTTCATCAAGAAAAATAGAATCTCACAGCTGTAGAGACGACAGTGAAAACAGAAGGGGGGCTTTCACATGGTGAACATTTTGCCTATGGCAGAATGAAAGGAGGCACATTTTTCAACAAAGGTATATAAAACATAAAATTTAATTTAAAAGCATGATATTAATTAATTCTAACATAATTCTTTAGATATGCTTTGGACTCTGCACTTTTTCATTCTCCCAATATATCTTGGTAGCATATCATTGCAAATGTCACTATTCATGTGCTTTTTGACTGGTAGAAATTTCAAAATGTTAAGTTGGAGTGTCAGTAAATAAAAGTTTCATCTTGTGTGGAATTGGCCCATACTTGGAAATTTCTCAAGTCATGGTATTAGAACCCAGGATCTGAGGAAGAGGCTAAAAGTCTTGTTTTTTGTTGAACTGTTGCAAAGAACTTCCTAAATGCATTGTGGTTGGAGTGTTTACTAAAGAATTAGCATGGGCTTGTCTAGAGGAATAGTTGATAATAGCACCTTGGCTTCCTCCTTGTTTTATAAAATAAAAACAAATATGGTAGCTCCAGAACTAATGTTTCAGGTGTCAAATCTGTTCCAAGGGATAGGAAGTGATAATATGTTAAAAAGCGGTCTTAGATCCCCATGAAATTTGGTTGGTTACAAGTTCAGTCATTGTTTTATGATCACAGGTGCTATCCTTGGCCCCTGCTTCAACCATAATGAACCTCCACAGAATTCAAATGAGAACTGCCAACATCATTAAAGAACATTTGACATAATTTATACATCTTTTTATTTCTAAATCCCTGCTCCTGGAATAGAAACTTCATTTTTCTCATCTATCCTATTAAAGTGATAGAGATTTATATTTTTTCCTTCTAGCAGGACTTTAGACTTATCAAATTAATTTTCTCTACTATAACTAAGTTTTTACCTTACAAGATTGTGCCCTTTGACATACTGAAGAAATGGCAGTACCAAAATCTTGTTTGGCTTGCCAAAGTTCACATTGAAGATTAGTTGCAAAGTCAGCACTGGGACACAGATTATTGAAATTGTACTTAACAACAAACCACACACATCATTACATGATAGAATTTTATTATGGATTTGTATAGAACAGGACATGGGAGCTGGTATCAAAAGAGCTGGAGATCAAAAAGAAAAGGAAGAACAGGATACAGTGAATATTTATGTATTAATGGACCCTTGATCTTATAGAACATGATTTCTCAATAGGGATTTTATCACTCCAAAGGGGAAAAAATTATTTCTATGGAGACGGAGGAGCATAATCTTACTATTTTATGTATAAATCACAGATATACAGCATAAAATTAGATATTCAATAATCTTTGGTTTTAAAATTTATTGGGCAGGATGTTAGAGAAGAGAAAAACAGTTTAAAAAGGCTCCTTAGGGGAGTAATAATAAATAGACCAAAAGGTTGAGAAACACAGTTATAGAACATTTTCTCGATCTGGGCCAGAAAAGAAATGCAACATATTAATGAGAGAACATGTAACCAAAAGAGATGAAGTTAAGGGGAAGATTTTTCATCTTATAAGTGAGTAGTTATTTATAGATAACTCTATCAGAATCTTGGATAACCTAGAGTTTTATTGTTTACATACGGAGGTAGGGAAAATTCTAGGAGGGTTTGGGAGTTACCTGCTATTCTTAAATAATCCCCTCCCCCAGAGTGTAGACCAAACCCAGCAATATGATGGAATATCACTCCCATGAATATGTAATATTATATAGCAAAGGAGAAAGATTTTTGCAAATGTAATTCTGGTCCCTAATCAATTGACTTGGAGTTACTTAGAAGGGAAGATTGTCCTGAATGGGCCCAACCTCATCAGATGAGTCCTTTCAAAGAAGGCTTGGGCTTTTCCTGAGCTCAGAATCTGGAAGCAGCAGAGAAGTGGTTCTGCTGGCCCTGAGGAAGCAAGCTGCCATGAGTTTCTGCAGCTGCAAGGAAATCACTTTTTCCTACAACCTGAATGATTTTTGAAATGAACTGCCAGCTTCAGGTAGGAAAGCAGCCCTTGCTGAAAACTTGATTTCAGCCTGTGAGACCTTAGGTGGAGGAACCAATTAAATCCTGCCTATACCCTTGACCCATGGAATTTTAGAGATAATAGATGTTTATTGTTTTAAGCCACTAAATTAGTGGTAATTTGTTACAAATCAATAAAAAACTAATATAGGTATTTCAAAGAGATATAGGGAGAAGAGTTTCTTGGTGTTTCTGATCTCCCCACAACCATCTCAGAAATCTGACATTATTAATATCAAGTAGTTTTATCTCACCAGGAATGATTATGCTGTTTCCTTTCATCTTCCTTCTACATTTAACATTTTGGCTTTCAAATCAGGGAAAATGCATTTTATGCCAAAAGCCTTCTGAGATTCTCTATGTGTATTTAAAACTAGTAATACTGTTCTTAAAGAAACCAGAGTGATCAGGTTGCCTATTTTAAGGGCTTATTGATTTTCTTAACCTATGCTCTCGGGATGCATCACCTATTTCCAAAATACAATGTGGATCCTGGAAACTAGTTAATCCCACTACCCGCCTAGAACTGCCTATGTAGGTCGAGAGCTGCAGCTCACTGCTTTGTGATGCCCCATGCCCTTGTCATCCATAGTTATCTCTAAAAATATTAGCTGTGTTCCTCCGTTTATCTTGCTTATATAGCTCTGTGCTTCCTCCTTTCTCACTGCTTCCTGATTTTTTTGTACTTTGGAAACTTGCCATGATGTTCTCTTGGACTTTCCTCTTTTAACCAAACCCTGGCTGTAGTCCGCAAGCAGTGCCTTCCCAGCAGCTATGTCAAGTAGAGTCTGTTGATTCTCCCACTTCTCAGTTGCCTCAGGTTAATGCGTAGAGTCGGTATCTAAGTTGTTCTGTATCCCAGTACTCCTTTCTATAGACTAAACATTTGTATCCTCCAAAATTCTTGTGTTGAAGCCTAATTCGCAATGTGATGGTATTGAGATGGAGACTTTGGGAGGTGATTAGGTCATGAGTGGAGCCTGCATGATTGAGATTAGTGCCCTTATAAAAAGAGACCTCAGAGAGCTATCTTGCCACTTCTGCCAGGTGAGAACACATTGAGAAGATGGCCATCTATGAACCAGGAAGTGGGCTATGACCAGACATATGCTGACAGCTTAGAATTCTCACGCTTTCAGAACTGTGAGAAATAAATGTGTGTTGTTTAAGTCAAGTCTATGGTAATTTTGTTAGAGCACCCCAAACTGCTCTATTCCTCTAAGCTGGCAAAACCTCTTACTCTTATAAAGTTCAACAGCTGTATAAGCCCCTACTTCTCTTCTTGCTGTCACCTATAGGCATTCTGCATATGCCCCATATTCATTGCAGAATTTGGGCCTTATTCATAATTTCAGTTTTGCACCAAGTTCTATTAATATATAAGTGGGCCATTCAACTCTTTGGTCTCAAAATATTGAAACCTTGATATTCACTTCCACTGCACATGAGTCAGCCATTCCCATGGTCACTTATTCATGCTGATAATAATCTGGTACTTCTCTCCTAGTATAGTAAATTGAAGTATTTCGATTTTTGACTGAAACCGTGTCACTTCCATTTTCTCACATGACGTCTCATTTTTTGCTCTCAGAATGACCACTGGCCATTCATCCATCTACTTTCTCCATATTTTCATTCCCTTTCTTAATCCCATAATATAACACTTAATTCTCCAAACAATAATGTCAACTCTTTCCCTATTCTTTAAACTTCCTATGCTCTTCTGTATTTTAACTAGTTTTAATAATTGACTGTTGTATTCATTTATTATTACATCAAACACTATAAATCCATGAGCTGTGACTCATCACAGTGAAGATCTTTGTAATTTTCCATGTTGCCACCTTGAACAGAAGGCACTCAAATGGGCCCCACTGTGCTAGTAAGGCTGAAAGCAGCAATGAGAATGATTACACATTTCCTGCCTTCCTATTAGCTTTAAGGGAATGTCTTCTACATTTGGCTATACTTGAGTACTCTTACTCAACCCTAGAAGATCTCCAGGAGGTGTCATTTATCTTAATTTCTACTGATAATAGGCACAGATGTTTAGAGTAAACAGAATGAGTTGTGAATATAGAGTAACTCTCCAAAATTACCTCTATATTTCTGTCCAGGGAACCTCTTGTGGAATAGAAAGGACATTGGAAATTGAAAGTCAGCAGTGGCTCCTTCACTCCTTTGTCAAATTTAGAACATTTTTTTCATATTCAATACTTTAAAAACCTCAAACAACTTTATCAAAATTTATGCTAGAATATTCTTTATTAAGATTTTCATTTTATTTTCAATATAGTTAACATACAGTGTAATATTAGTTTCAGGTGTACAATATAGTGATTCAACAGTTTTATACATAGAGCTCATCATAATAAGTGTGTTTTTTAATCCCCATTACTGATTCACACATCCCTCCACTGACTGGTAACCAGCAGTTTGTTCTCTGTAGTTAACAGTTTGCTTCTTGGTTTGTCTCTGTCTATTTTTTCCCCATTTGTTTTGTTTCTTAAATTCACATATAAGTGAAATCGTAAGGTATTTGTCTTCCTCTGATTGACTTATTTTGCTTAGCTTTATACTTTCTAGCTCTACCCATGTCATTACAAATAGCAAGATTTCATTCTTTTTATGGCTGAGTAGTATTCACACACACACACACCCCTCATCTTTTTTATCCATTTGTCTATCAATGGGCACTTGGCTGCTTCCATATCTGGCTATTGTAAATAGTGCTTCTACAAACATAGGGGTACATGTATCCCTTTGAATTAGTATTTTAGAAAATACCCGGGAGTGCAATTATTAGATCGTAGAGTAGTTCCATTTTTAACCTTTTAAGGGACCTCCATACCATTTTCCATAGTGGCTATATGAATTGACATTCCCATCAACAGTGTTGGAGGGTTCCTTTTTCTCCACATCCTCACCAACATCTGTCATTTCCTGACTTGTTAATTTTAGCCATTCTGTCTGGTGTGAGGTGGTATCTCACTGTGGTTATGATTTGTATTTCCCTGATGCCCAGTGATGTGGAGCGCTTTTTCATGTGTCTGTTGGCCATCTGGATGTGTTCTTTGCAGAAATGTCTGTTCATGTCTTCTGCCTATTTTTAAACTGGATTATTTGTTTTGTGGGCTGTTGAGTTGTGGCAGTTCTTAATAGATTTTGGATACTAACCCTTTATTGGATATGCCATTTGCAAAGATCTTCTTCCATTCCATAGGTTGTCTTTTAGTTTTGTTGATTGTTTCCTTCGCTGGGCAGAAGCTTTTTATTTTGATGTAGTCCCAATAGTTTATTTTTGCTTTTGTTTCCCTTTCTTCAGGAGACATATCTATAAAGATATTGTTATGGCCAATGTCAGAGTAATTGTGCTCCCTTATTGGATTTTTACAGTTTCCAGTCTCACATTTAGGTCTTTCATCCATTTTGAATTATTTTTGTGTGTGGAGTAAGAAATTGGTCCAGTTTCTTTTGCACATAGCTGACCAGATTTCCCAATACCATTTGTTGTAGAGACTGTCTTTTCCCCATTAGATATTCTTTCCTGCTTTGTCCAAAATTAATTGATCTCATAATTGTGGGTTTCTTTCTAGGTTCTCTGTTCTGTTCCATTATCTCTGTGTCTGTTTTTCTGCTAGTACCATACTGTTTCATTACTATAGCTTTGCAGTATAACTCAAAGTCTAGAATTGTGATGCTTCCAGTTTCGTTCCAGCTATTTTTCCCTGGCTCCATCCCTGAATATAAGGTCTTTTCAGTGGATTCTACCAGTCCTACTTATGCTGCAGGGGAGTGGCACCCAGAACTTACACAGTCCAGGCAAAACTCCCCCTGCAGCATGGCATGGTGCTCTTCACTGGGGCCAATGAGATTATCTCACCAAAGCTCACTGTGCCTGATGACCTGCTGATGTTCTATGCTTGCTACCTGCTGTAGAGGACATAGCCCTTCTGGCTGTCCTCTGACAGTCACCCTAAATCCTAGCCAACCTCTCCTCCTCAGGTCCAGCTCAAACCCCTAACTTGCTCTGGACTTTTTGGGTATGCCCTGGAAGAGCTGGGATAGAGTAGTGAGCTTGAAGGTAGTAAGTGCTGAGTAAGCCTGGGGCAGACCATCTTCCTCCTGGGAGAAGGAGCCCAGGTGAGAACTAGGAGCTGACATTCACCTTGTATTCTCACCATGCCTGAACCAAGCTCTCCTCCAGGTTGGAGACTGCAGCTCTATGCCAGCCTGTAGCATTAATCAGGCTGGTGACATCTATGATGAGTTCAGCAGCAGTCGCAGCAATTGATTTCTAAGAATAGGGTTCTGACCCTGGGCCTTCCCATTTCCTCATCTGCAAAGGAGGGGAAAGGGTAAACCTGTATACAGAATAGTGTCATCCGTTGTCACCCTCCGGCTCTATCAAAGCAATTAAAGATCACTTGCGTTGAGGCTGTGAGGTAGAGCCAGGTAGCCTTTAGTGTTTCAGTCCCTGAAATGGGCTGACAGAGCCCTTCAAAAAACAAAGTCAGCCATTATTCAGAATATGTACTGCATGATGAAAAAATCAGAGGAAGGTCCCTTACCAGATTGAGTCCCTTCTGCCAAGGAACACATGCCTAAGCTGCAGTGGGTTGTAATTTCCCCTACAGTATGATTAGAATGGGAGCATTCTATGTAAATACTAGCTCAAATTAAGCATAGAAATATGCTATCGATGACTTACATACCTGTAAGGGAAAATTTATTGCCACACTCCACTGATTTA
>NC_081575.1:9221293-9234635 GCF_022355385.1 Mustela nigripes
TTCTTAATTTAGGGAATAAATTAGGTGATGGCACCGCAGTGGTGCCTTTTAAAACCTCCTAAGAAAGTTCAATTTTCTAATTTTAGTATACTGGATGAGAGGAAGAACCAGAAGGAAAATTCTATTTGTCCAGTTAATATTGATAAAGCCCAATTCTATAAATGTTTATAAAATATCTACTCTTTCAGATATGGTGAGAGATGCCGAGAATGAATGAGATAGGTGGAATAGCATGTGCCTGGGAACACTTCATGGTTTGGTAGGGAAAACAGACATGAATAGTCTGAAATGCACTGTTTAATCAAAATATGAGAAAAGTTATATGAGATCTCAGACAAGGAAATGTTTACATATGCCAAGAAAATGAAAAAAGGGCTTCACAGGGTGCTGATATTTCATTATTTCATTCTGTCGACAAATAACTAATTTGTGCCCACTAAGCATTAGGCAGGAGCTCTGAGTGATGGCATGTTCTTATTTACCCTGGGACAGCAGAACTTGACTGAAGCCTCAAGGCCATCTATTCTGTGACTAACATCAATCCAAGAAACAAAAGCAGTCTATGAAATCATCTCTTCTCATCGAGTTGTCATGATTTTTTTAAATTAAATTAAGCAGAAATGACAACCAACTATGTGTCAGGCACACTGGGTATATATATAAAATGTGTGATTTAATCTTTAAGAGAAATCCCAATTCCAAGAATGATTCAGTTCTGTAAAAAATTCTTATCTAGCATGTCCTCTGGACCAAGAATTATACCGGCTACTAGAGTTTCAAGAGTAAGAAGGCATGCCTTCTGTCTTCATGGAGCCTCTGTTCCATGAGAGATAAGCACATACATGAAATTCAGATTTACATGCTAAAATACAAATATCACCCATGGTGTTGAGGGAACACGAAAGCAGCCCTCACATCCTAATGTGTGGGCTCCAGGAAGACTTCTTGTGGTAGCCGTGAAGGGTGGGGAAGTAGAGGTAACGTGAAGCATCGATTTGGAGGAAGGGCCTTTCAGGACGAGAGGTAAGCCTGAGCATGTGCCTGGGGTTGTGACCATGAGAACCAAGGCAGGTGTTACTAGCTGCAAGTCAAGAAGAAACTGAGCCTTGGCAAATTTAAAGAACACCTCCCGTCTCTCTGGCGGCTGTGTCTGCAATGTCCATGTTCTTTCCATCACCTTAAGCTGTTTCTTCACCAAAATTTAATATTTAATCCTGAGGAAGGGGGAGTCTAAGCACTCTAAGGGGAGGAATTAAATGGACTGTAAATGCCCAGAAGAAAGACGTTAGACAGTTAAATGAAATTTAATGAAGGAAAAAAAAAAAAGAGAGAGAGAGAGAGAGAAAGGGCAGGTGACAGGATATAAAGAAAGAAGAGACAGGAACAAGAATCCAAATGATCCCGTGAACAGTTTGTATTAAAACCTCTTGAATGCAGCCATTGTGATGGCTTACATGTGTCCAAATGCAGCCTCGTCAAACTCGTACTCTCTTTGGTGAAACACGATTTACCTCAATCATGGCAGTGCTTGTGTTCCCATAAAGTGAAGTCTCATGGAAGCCTTGACCTTTTGCATTAACGGTATTTTTCCATACCCGTATGAGCCATACATGTAAAAGCTCCATAGTAATTTTCCTTTGACTTGTCCACTGAGACAAACTTCTTTCACAGAGGAATTACTTCACGGAAAACCTCGAAAGGCAGAAGTCCACCCTGAGTATTAAAGGAACCGGTCATCATGAGCATTGGTCTTTTCCTTCCCTTCCTTTGTACCTTTTGTCAGAGTAGAAGGACTGACAATGCAAAGCCAAACCTAACCACACAGTATCATCTTTCCACAGAGGCAAACAAAGCAAGGCGGGGACCCTACATTTAGAAAGGACTCCATTTCGGGGTGGAAGCCAGCTGCTTTTTTACATACCTACATGTTCGGTGGCTCAGAAATGGAGCCAGTGTTCCATCTGGCTCACTGCTACCGTGGCCGTCAGTCGGGTATTGGGATCTGGCATTGTTTTGCTGCATACTTTCCCAGGAATAGGACACAAGGTTATACATTCAAGCAAAAAAGGAATAAAAGCTAATGAGCTATTCAGCTTGGTATTGGGGAAATTCGTTTATAAGCTGCTGTACTGAAAACACGGCATCCAAACTAAGGAACAGCCTGGCGGCAATGAAATATACCACAGGAGGAACACAAGCCCACCAGTTTTCCACTTCTCAGTTTCTTTCCTTTGTCACAAAAATGTGTTAATTTCTGTTAATCACCTGGCTTCATTGCTGTTGTAATTTAACTTTTCTCTGCTTCAGTTCATGAAGCAACGTTCTGTCTCTTTATTTTCTTTCTTAATGAAGTGCTGATCGTGTACATTCTCCATTAGACGTCTGACAAGGAGAATGCAATTCAGCCTTTTCTCTTACAGTCAGTAAAAACAATGAGGACAAGGGCAGATGCTGGGGGAAATTTGTAAATATAACAAACCAAACGGTTACTGTCTGCTTCCTTCACCTGTTGTGCCACCCCAACTCTTTCCCTGCCTTCTGTTCAGTTAACAGTTGGCATCAGCTATTCACATGTTCTCCACAAGGAGGCCATGTTTAACTTTTGTTTTCACTGAAATAGCTTTAGCAGCGTTTTGGTGTCATACGATACTGCCAACATATACTGCATGACTGTGCTCCAGTTTTCACCACCGCCACACGCACACACGCACACACGTTTCCAGAAACAGCTTAGGCTCCATATACTTAACACCAAAAGGATTTTTTAAAAATGTTTCTCAGTTACCCAAATTGAGAAAACACCACTTGCTTGACTAAATAGTAGAGGGCTGACCACTCAGATACAATAGATCTAGAAGGATCTGTGGCAGATGTGGATGCTGAGTGGAAATGAGGCAAGTCCCAAGACAATTAGAGTTGAGTTTTCAGCATGGTCATGACTCTTTCATCATGTAACTTTTTTCATTAAAATGTTCTACTGTGTTACGGGGGTTTTCTGGAGATTGAAAGTCTGACCATGAACAGTATGTGACGGTTTAATTCAATCTGCCCTCCACAAACTTTGTACACTCCAAACTCCTAGTGATAAAGCCAGGTCCGGCAATATACCTACCGTCAGGTGGAAGTGTGATTTATAGAAGCAGTAATGAGCAGATCCAGAAGGCAAAATAAGTCGTAGGAACAGGTAACTTATATTCCCAGTGTGACTACTCCTGCCATATGGTTAAAACTCCCTCAGGGCACATCTATGACCTCCTAGGTAGTTTCTGATGGCCAACTGACTACGGAGGAAATATTGAGGCTGTTACAGATGGAACCACACTAAATCCTGGCACTAGCAAAGAGTGGACTGGTGGTGTTACAACTGCATTCAGAAGGGGCCATGATAGACTTAGATCAAGGATATCCTCCCAACAGATAGAAACTCAAGCAGTGCATCCAGTTATCCAGTTTCTTTAGGAGAGAAAGCTGAGAGTTCATGGGCTTTGCTGGATGCTCAGGAATTTGTAAGGAATAGGATTTGATGATTAATGACAAGGATTTATGCAGAAGATATATGTGAGTAAACCTCTCAGTATGGGCACAAGGATTGAAGATGAAATCTCTGTCCTGTGCGAAGACTCACCGAAGGTCTTTCAGTGCAGAAGAACTCCAGTAATCAGGTGAACAAAACAGCCCCTTCTGCAGATGTTGAGAACATCCCTAAAACAGTGAGTTCATGAACAGAGGGAACATAATGCCTAAACTGAAGGTATTTCATGAACTTCCCCAACCAACATGATCTGGTTACTACAATCCTGAGGGCCCAAACTGCCAGCCACAGAGCCCAATATTATGCATCTTTCCTGGTATTGCAAACCAGCCAGCTACATGGAGCAAGATTAGTATGTGTGGATTCCTTCCATCATTGTGCTGCTGTGTTACCTACAATGGAATAAACTTTATTCTGGATTTGCATGTGGTAAGCCTGCCTGTCTATAAATTTACAAATTACTTTAATGTCCAATGTTGCTCTCCAAAGTAATGACTAAAATCTCTTCCTGAAAAAGTGAAACATGGACAATTACCTATCAAATTTGCTGGCATATAACACAGAAGCAGCTGCTCTTATAAAATGATGAACTGGGCAATTGAGGACCAAATTAAGGAAACATCAGGGAGATGACTGTTGGAGTTTGGAGTACTGTCCTACAGAATATTGTATAAATTCCAACTCCAAAACAAATTTACAGTGTTGTTTCTCCCATACCAGAATACTTGGGTCCTGGAAGCTTAGGGTAGAGTGAGGAAAAAAAAGGAAACATGGTTCATTGTATTAATTGACACCAAATCACAAACGATGGCTAGTGTCTTCTCTGGTCAAATGATCAGAGAATTGGGATGAATAAGATTTGAAGATGTCTGACAAAGAGACTTGGGGAAAAGATGTGGATAAGATTATCTGAGTGGATGCCCAGAGGATGAGAATATTTACTGCCCATGTGAACCTCACATTGTGAATATTTCAGTGGGAGGAAATTTCCTCATGCCTGATTTCTTCCTGAAAGACCGTATACCTACTTATCAATCATTCCTGGAACTTTGAAACTTGATTGAATATCATAAACATGAACAAACAATTAGAAGTCAGATCCATTGTAATAAAACAAGGGACTCACACTAAAAACAAAGAACAATGAAATTTTTTAATACTTAAAGTGAATAATAAGGGCTCTACTATCAATACCCATTCCCTATCCATTATTAGTAAAAAAAAACTTTTCAGGAATATTTTTTCTTTCTAAAGAAACTAACTGATCCTCCACTCATATATTCAGTTTATTGGGGCACCTGGGTGGCTCAGTTGGTTGAGTGTCCAACTCTTGATTTTGGCTCAGGCCATGATCTCGGGGTCATGAGAGCAAGCCCCATGTCGGTCTCCATGTTCAGTGTAGAGTTTGCTCAAGAATCTTTCTCCCTCTCCCTTTGCTACTCCCCTGTTCACACTCTCTCTTTCTAAAAATAAATAAAATCTTCATGAACAACAAATATTCATGGTGATGGGTATTAAGGAGAGCATGTGTTGTGATGAGCAGTGGTTGTTATATGCAACTAATGAATCATTGAACACTACATCAAAAACTAATGAAGGACGCCTGGGTGGCTCAGTCCATTAAGTAGCTGCCTTCAGCTCAGGTCATGATCCCAGGGTGCTGGGATGGAGTTGACATCAGGCTCCCTCTGCTTCTTCCCCTACACCCTGCTCTCTCTCAAATAAATACATTAAATCTTTAAAAAAAAAAAAAAAAACTGATGATGTACTATGTGTTGACTAATTGAACATAATAAAAAAAATCAGTTTATTTAAATTTTATTAAGTGAGTTTATTGTTATATATCATTTTATATATTGATCATGTATACTACACTATTAATGTTAATATTAAAATATTATATATACATATGTATATTTAAATGAAGGGAGTAAAGAATTATATGATGAGGCTGAATTTATCTGATGGTTTGAACTCTGACAGTTGCTAGAGTTGGGAGCATCACTTACTTCCTGGTAGGCTGCTTGATTATCAACACTAGCAGTCCTCTGGCTAATTAGAATGTCAGAAGGCCCTGGTAGCCATTCAAGTATAATGACATCAAATCTGACACTGCAGTGGGCCAGGCATCTGGGCTGTCCAACCTCTTAATGACTAATCCCAAAATATCAGAGACAGCAAGTGTTTCTAGATGTTCCTACAGAAAAAGACAAAATTGAATTAATTTCAGGTAGAAGCATCTTTCTTTAATGTAGCCTCTAAAAAGAATGAAACAGAAAACTACATGGTAATGAATTTAAAGTATCCAGAGAGTCAACATCAAATTGCTTTCTGAATACATATTTCTACTATTTGTAAAAAATCTTGTAATGAAAAGCTCTAAATTTCCATCTCTGCCTCCAAAAGCCAATTATAGGCAGTAAATAAGCTGTAAATAACACTGAGTAAATATTGCCGGAATATATTACTAAATTGCTATCAACAATGGCAGCTTAATAAAAGACATATTGTATGTAGATGAAAAAAATCATTTTTTCCTCCTTAGAAATGGTAGGTGAGCTATGGTTGTCAATATATAAATAAATATAGTGTTGATATGAAAAAAGTCATATTCTCAATAATTGCTACTGCATATCAAGCATCTGCTTCATGTTAGCCAGGGTGTCAGGCCTATTATATATATTATCCTTAATCCTTACAACCTCCGTGTGGAAGATAATTGTTTTTCCTACTCACAAAAAAGTACATTAAGCCTCAGAGAGGTCAATTTTCTTGCCAAAGGTCACAGAGATAATTACTGATAGATCTAGTATTTAAACATTCTCATTCTGCCTCTAAAAACTTTACTCATAACCATTACACCATCCTGCTGCTTCCATGTAAAATATGCTATTCCATTACAACCCTCTTCAAATGGAGCAACACAACTCAAGTAAAACCGGTGTCATTGCTGAATGAATGGGATGATTTTATGAATGGTTTAGAATTAGGAAATCCCACGGTTTACAAATATCTCAAGATAAGCTTCTGGAGAATGCTTTGATTCAGTCAGTTGTCCCACGAATACTTCAAGAATTTGGAGTCATCATACAAGTTCCTCCATCGCATGAGAAGCAGAAATGAAATCAAATCTGTACATCTAGATTTTTTAAGACCAAGAAAAATACCTAAATGGGTGAAATCATGAGAAAATAATAGCTGTTGCAATTTAAGAATAGCATAGGAATAGTACAGGGAGACTTGACTACGGAAAGTTTACAGTAGATAATGTGTCTCTCAGATCATCATCGCTTTTAATATTAGCAGGAGAATGTGTTATAAGCATGGCATAAACCAGAGCCCAAGATGCCAAGCTCCCACATTATGGGATCGGATTCAGGCAGCCCCGATGTACAGATTCGTCAGCTGTCTTCACCATCAAAAACTGGGACGAGACTACGGAGACAAAGTTGAATACGCTTTGGGCCTTTTAGGCTGTCAGCAGAACGGGACATAGAGTTTCAGTGCCTTGGAGGACAAAGGACTGTGGGCTATCCTGTAATGTGTATATGCCAGTGATTGTGAGGTAATTGAGATTGTGTGTGCGTTTTATAGTTTTCGGCAACTTCCTTTGGCCTCAGTCCCGCACTGAACTGTCAGAGTGTGGAACAGCTCCTTATCTTAACAGCACAGTTCTCTCTCCCTCTCTGCTCATTCCTCTCTCCCTCTTCCTCTCTCCTTTCCCTTCCCCTCAGCCCCTGGACTACATTTAGACTTTCTCAGTTGAAACCATTTATAAATTTAGGACAAAGAGAGACTTGGGGAACTCATATGACTTACAAACAGCATTCACTTAAGGGACAGAAGATTTAATGAAATTCATGTCAAAATGTTTCTCTTTTCTCCCCAAACGTATTCTCCACTTGCAATGCCCAAGTATTAAATTTGATTGTTATTTTTCAGATCTTTCTCTGAACATAGAATTTGTAGTCTGGTAATCTTAAGGAAATAATCATTTTCCAGGAAAAAAAAAATGGAAGGCTGCGAAGTAAAAACACAATATTCATTTTTCCTGTTCTTTAAATTTAAAATATCATAATATCATGGTATTTATAATGGATATGTAAAGGTTTTTGTAATTCAGATGGCTTCGTTGCTGAGAGAGTGCTAATGGAAAAAGACATTGGGCATAAAGCTGATGGTTCCCTAAACCCAGAAATTATACCCATTTAGTGGACTGCTCACCCTAAGAAGTTATAGATGAGGTTCTGTGCTCATTGATTATGTTTGAATAGATATTGGTATGTGAAAATATGACCTTAAAATAGTCATAAATGAAAAAAAAGTGATTAACATTCAATGTTACGAGGAGACCCAATTTCAAAATAAGAAGCTAAATGAAGTTCTGTAACACCTCTAAGCAGCCATATTTCCACAGCTCTCACAAGCACATCTAAAAAATATGTATCTTTTACTGTAACGTGAATTTATAACAAAAGCTACATGAAATCTAAGCTCTTTAATAACTTAAGGGGTGTCAGATCAAATTAATAGGTCTTTACTGAATAAACAGGCTATTACTTAATTTCCTATTGCTTCCTTTCTCTGTGATATTATTTACATATTCACTGAACACTTCGTCATCTTCTTTATGATTTGTAACTTTTGTGGTAGGGGTCATCCAATTAAATTTCCCTATCAGCAACCAAATTTTGTAGGCAGGCACAAAACCGTGGAGCCATTTTTACTTCTTTCTCATCCTCTACCCTTCTTGCCTGGCATTGCCAGGGTGACTAATAAAACATGAAAATCTATACCGTGTTGCTCCCCTGGTGAAATCTTTACTTATTTATTAATCAGCCTTTGCTAAGTTTCTGCTACATGCTGGACACTCTAAGGTGCTGGGGACTTAGAGGAGGTCACAGTCTAGTCAGAGAGACCAACTAGGAAACTGATGACCGCGTACTCTAAATAAACAGCTGCACTAACTTCCCGCTGTAAATAAGGCAGGAAAGGAAACTATGTGAGCATTTGGAAGGGGCTTCTAAAGCAAGGCTCCTCATTTCCTGTAGAACAGAGTCAAGTCCCTTACTGTGACTAGAAAAGTCATCCTGGCATGGTCTCTTTCTCCCTCTGGGGCTGCCCTGCCTTACATTTTGTACTCCAGTGATGCCAGACCCTTTGATCCTGTCCTTCCGGGGCCGTGCTGTTTTCTGTTTTTCCTCATTTTATCCCATCCGCTTGGAATTTGTTTACCCCATCCTATCTGCCTGCTAAACCCCTACAGTAACTTGTGTCAACACTTAGCTCCATGCTTTCTGCCTCCACAGTGCCTTCCTGACTTTCCTGACTCCCTACCTCTTCGTTCCCCCAGCGGAGCCTTCTAGTCCTTCTGTGCTAACACCTACCCTCCCTCCATCGCCTGGAGTGATGTGGTTGCCTCCCCTGACTAGGAGTTGCATGGGATTAGAAATGGGGCGTATTCATGTTTGCTTGCTCCGGCTCGAACGTGCCATCAGGTGAGTTCATGTTAGTTCACAGTTTTCCTGTTACTATAGCACTGTTGCATCCATCATCTGAGCAACAGCTCTCTTAGGCAGGGGGGTTGGGAAGCCCTCCCTATATCATTTTACAGACAGGAGACTAATTTTTAAGATCGTTGAAGTGACCTGCTTAAGGTTACACAACCGGTAAGTGGACAAGTTCTTCTACAACCCGTTTCTGTCTGGTTTGTATTTCAGTCATCCTGATGTCCGCCAGCTAACTGAATACAATTCCTTCCTAACACTGCATCTCTCATCACAGTGGACCGTGCATTCCTGTGCCAGAATGACAGGAGGAATAAGTGAGGCAGCTAATCAATCCAAATTCATTCCTCCATGACAGAGAACTATTTCCTAGGAAACCAAACCTGGGCAATTTTCTCAAAAATCAAAAGGAACAAATAGATGGCATGTTTAGTTAGCAGAAGCTATTCAGTAAGGAGACCACAATTATTCATTAAGGTATTTTTAAAAACATGCTATTTAGCCCCCACATAAAAAAGCTTGAATATTTTACAGTACAAAAATGGGTATATTCAGTTGTGAGATCCTCATATGAGAAGAAAAAGAGTTTCAAGTAGAGAAGAATTAAATGGTGAATTTTAATAATGCTCTGACGTCGCTAACTCAAAAGTATGTTTTTTTAAGGAAATGATCAGTTTAACCATTAACTAAAAATAAGCTTTGTTCTTTTATTTTCCTTTTTAAAAATTCCATCACATATTAATTGAACTCAGCCTGTATCAGCTTAACTCCTCAGTGGAAGAAAAACAGAAAATGCAAGCATCCATCCCAAACAATATCTACGCAAGTTCTGTTTCTCCCCATGACCCCTTCTCTCTCCCCAACACATAAACACTGCAGGCACAGCACGTACACACTCACACTTCTGATTGTGATGTGTGGGATATCAAAGAGTAGTTGCCCCTGACATGTCCGCTGAAGCTGCGTCTAATGCAAGCCACACCATAAAAAGAATGTGCGTGTTCTCGGGTGACTTCAAATCCCTTTTTCTAGGTGCGGCTTGTGAAAGGAGACTTTTCATGAGCGCAGCCTTTCGTGCTTGCACCTTAGTCCAGCTTTTCTGGCTTGTAATTAATTTGCTCTTTGAGGCATTTTGTTCTTGTTACGCCTCCAGAATTTATTTTATGGTTTACTGATGTTCACCTAGATAATTTTGAGTTGTTAGAGACAAACATTCCAAGTTTATTTATACCGTATTTGGTTATGCCATTAGAACTGTTAAATTTTTTTTTTTTTCAGTAGAACTATTACATCTTAAGCTCTTTTCTATTGGGCAGAGGGAGAAATGATTCTTCTGGTTCTTATGATCTTGGGCATTATCTGCTCTTCTGAAGACCCCTCCAACTTCTTGCCCACAACCCCTTGTATCTTCTTGTAGCCCCACTGGGTGATGAAGGATCATGCACTGCCCCTTTCCTCTGTTATTGCCACATGGGGCTTTTGTAGACCTTATAGATCCTAACTCAGATGCATGTTTAAGCATTTCATTAACTGAAGGACCAGGTAAGCATGCCAAAGCAGGTCCAAATATTGGGACCAGACATTTGGACTTTATATAATTCCTTTCCTGTATCTTACCTTGCCTCCTGCTCAAGGTGGTGGGTGGGGCAGGGAAGGAAGTAGATGATTCATCCTCCCACACAGGAAACCAAGTCCCCAGACCCTAATATTCTTCTATATAGAGATCGTCAATAAGGAAGTAGCAGATGAAGTGTTAATTTCAAGAGTAAGTTCCCTCTGGACCAATGGCTGGGTGTTTCAAATTCAAAAATTCCATAAAAGTAGGCATAAAGGTTGTAATGAGAGAATCCAGTGTTATTCATCTTGCAAAATTACAAGAGCTCCTTATATTAATAGGAGCCTCTGATGCCTAAGTACAGCTATCTCTTTCATTTTGCAGCATGCAGAAATATGGCCAACTAGCTGATACTTTTTTTCCTTTATAGCCTTCTGCTTTCTTAGTTGTGAATAAAGCTGATTTGCCATTTAATGTTTGCTAGCAGCCAGGCATTTGTCTTGATCTGCTGCCTGAAAGTATATTGCTGTTGCTTTCCGGCCACAGAAGTTCCCCTCCACCTCACAAAGTTATGAATTGGGAGCAGTTTTGACTGGTTCTTCTTCACATAGGAACTGTCATCAGAATAATGTTTGCGAGTGCCCATTGGATCAAGTATCTGTCAGCTGTTCTAATCTAAACTTAATTTTCTGGAGTTTGCAAGAAGAAAATGAGATACTGAAGCTTGAACTTTGAAGAGAACAGGTTAGAGCAAATGAATCAAATTCATGTAGTCAGTGTTTCCCCACTGACTCCAGAATCGAGTCCATATGGCTTTCAAGTCCCTCCCTGATCTGATCTGATCTCAACCATCTTTTCCTCTTCTTAGCCCCACAGTGCCTGGAACATTAGAGATCACATTCTCCACACTATTGTCATAGTGATTTTATTACAAAAATTAATTAATTCACATAATTTCCTTATTCATAAACTTTTGGTGAGTTCCCACTGACCTCAGGATGAAGTATCAAATGCAAAAACTTGCTTAGAAGATCACACATTGCATGGAGCACTGGGTCTTATACGCAAACAATGAATCGTGAAAGAGTACATCAAAAACTAAAGATGTACTATATGGTGACTAACATAACATAAAATTTAAAAAAGAGATTACACATGATTGGACATCTGCCAAATCTCTAATTATCTATCAATTTCTTTGACATGCCGCACTCTTCCCATATTCTTATGTGCTGTGTGGAACACCCTTCACTAATTTACACATTCTTAACACTAACTTACTTTCCTAAATTCATTCCCCAATATTCTGTATAATAACACCCAACAAAATAATTTTGATAATTTTTAGTGTGAATATCTGATTACTGTTTGTTTTCTGTACTGGATCATAACCTCCCTGTGGGCAGAGAGTTTATCAATTTGCCCAGGGTTACTGAGCACAGGATAGCATATAGTAGGTGGTCAGTAACATCTCATGCATCCATGAATAAATAAGAATATTGAATACATAAAAATTCAGCACAAATAGATATTCTAAGAGGATGAATGGAGCCTACTCTCTTGCCACATTAAACCCCCCATATTTTTCTACCAAAGCAACTTTTCTCTTGCTACATTTCTCCTTGAAATTCCCTCATTCCAAATCTCCACCTATTAATAATTAATTTTTATTTTCTCAACACCTACTCAAATGCGATTGACTAAAGTCCACCCGGTTTCCCAACCAGAACTGATTTCCATTTCATATATTTCCTGTGCTTATAGCACTATCTCTTTCTTTCTTCCTAAGAGAAATTATTTATCACATTCTACCACAGAGCATGCTCAGAAGTCTGCATATTTTCTCCTTCTATGCTCCTGGGGAACGAGAATGAGCATTGTTAACGCTTATTTCCTATCACGTAGAATAAATGCAGAAAAGGAGACTATGGAAGTTAATGACAGCTGTCTCCTCAATGTCCATTCCCCCCTTTCCCTAATGTAATAGAATTTACAGTCGGGTCCAGCCTCCTTCGTAGCAGCATCCAAACATACTACCCAAGTTCTGACCGGTGGGATAGAAGTTGAAGTTGTAACTTCTGGGTTGTGTCATCGAAGGGAATGAGTGTACCTTTACCATATTCTCCTTTTTGTTAGACTAGAACACAAATGAAGAGTCATTCTAGAGCTCAGCCAGGCAGAGAAGGACAGCACCCCAGAGTAAACAGAGCAAGATGGAAGGAACCAAGAGCCCGATACTATGGACCATCAGGCATGCATAACAACTCAGCATTTCATGGAGCAAATACATGTTTTCAATTCAGACTTTGACATACAGGGAAAAGAAACCTCAATCGAGTTTCAGACATGGTTATCTGTCTCAATTACATGCAGCTGACTAAATAGCTTCCCTAATACAATGTTATTGACAACTTTCTATTTTATATACTTTTCAAAGGAAAGGCAACTTATAATGAGCTACTTGGACATTTCCACTGGATGCTACAATAAACCGAATTGCTAACCCTCTTACATGCCCTTAAATCCTTTAGCTTTCTTTTGGCCAGGCCAGACATCTGATATATGTTTTTTTGCACTCAAAGGTAGTCATAATTTTACTAATAGGTGTCTTGCATCCGGTCATTCTACCACTTTTTCAGTAGGCAAGATCATTTTGTGGATGACCCTGCCTTGCTATGTTTTCACAGTGAATTATTTAACTACTTAGTGCTCCTGAAACTTAATTTGAAAAAAAAAAAAAAAAAAAAA
>NC_081575.1:9239635-9319637 GCF_022355385.1 Mustela nigripes
TCTAGTTCCATCCATGTTGTTGCAAATGGCAAGATTTCATTTCTTTTGATGGCTGCATAGTATTCCATTGTGTATATATACCACATCTTCTTGATCCATTCATCTGTTGATGGACATCTAGGTTCTTTCCATAGTTTGGCTATTGTGGACACCTTTTATATCTATCTGTACATCCTATTGGTTTTGGGTCTCTGGAGGACCCAGACTAGTACACCCCTCATGTATTTAAATCTTCATTGATTGCTCAGAATGATAGTTTGGTCATTTCTTACACATACTTAGAAGGTCTTACACATACTTAGTTACATTTATACTTAGGTATAGGGTATATTTCATATTATTTAAATGTGACTTTTAAAAATTTAATTTTCTTGGTGTTTTTGCTTTTATATAGACATTACATCCATTGTTTTAGCTAAAAATGACATTTGCATTCTGATTGTTTTGCATTTTTACCTAAAACTGATAATCTGTATTTATTGTAGCATCTCAATCGTATATTTATACAGCAATTACTGATAGATTTGAACATGTATCTGCCATCTTGTACTATGATTTATATTTGCCCTTCCTGCTCTAATTTTCTTTTCCACTGGTCTTGCTATTTCTTTTCTATTTTATTGGGTTTTTTTTGCATTTTTTTATTATATCATGTTAGTCACCATACAGTACATCATTAGTTTTTGATGCAGTGTTCCATGATTCATTATTTGCATATAATACCCAGTACTCCATGCAATACATGCCTTCCTTAATACCCATCACTGGACTAACCCATCTCCCCATCCCACTCCCCTCTAAAACCCTCAGTTGTTTCTCGGAGTCCAGAGTCACTCATTGATTCATCTCCCCCTCTGATTCCCCCCCCCCCGCCCTGCTTCATTTTCCCCTTCCTTCTCCTAATGTCCTCCATGCTATTTTGTTGCACAAAGAAGTGAAACTATATGATAATTGACTTTCTCTGCTTGACTTATTTCACTTAGAGTAATGCCCTCCAGTTCCACCCATGTCAATGCAAATGGTGGGTATTCATCCTTTCTGATGGCTGAATAATGCCCTGGTCTTATACCTTTTTTTTTCATTAACATAAAATGTATTATTTGAAATATAGTATTATTGAAAGATATGAATTTAGCACCATTGTATTGCCTGTAAAGTCCCTGTTTCTATAGATTGTCTCTGTTAATTTCTGGTCTATATTACTTTTGAGGTCTTTCTTCTTTTCTAGAATCCCTCTTAATATTTCTTGCAGGGCTGGCTTGGTGGTCACATATTCTTTCACTTTCTGCCTGTCCTCAAAGCTCTTTATTCCTTCCATTCTGAATGACAGCCTTGCTGGATAAAGTATTCTTAGCTGCATGTTCTTCTCCTTTAGTACCCTCAATATGCCTGACCAGCCCTTTCTGGCTTACCAAGTCTCTGTTGACAGGTCTAACATTCTGATTCCTCCCTCTGTATGTAAGGAATCTCTTCCCCCTAATTGCCCTTAATGTGGTTTCCTTGGTTTTAAGATTTGCAAATTTCACTATTACATGCCTGGGAATTGGACTGTTCTCCTTGATCTTTGGAGAGGTCCTCTCTGCATCTAGGACATAAATGCTTGTTTCATTCCCCAGATTAAGGAAATTCTCAGCTCCGATTTTACTCAAATGTATCTTCTAGTCCTTTCTCTCTCTCTCCACTCCCTCAGGAATCCCAATAATTCTAACATTGGAATGTTCCATGCCCACATACATTTCTCTAATTCTGTTTTCATGAATTTTAAGCTGTTAGTTTCCTGGAACAAACAGGCCTCTTCCTGATCCTTTTTTTCTATCAGTTTGTCTTCTAGATCACTAATTCATTCTTCTGCTTCATTTACCATAGCTGTTAGAGTATCTAGATTAGATTGGATCTCACTGATAGCATTTTTAAGTTCTGCCCGATCAGCTGTCATTTCTGCCCTTAGAGAATCTATGTTGCTTTAATGCTTTTCTCCAGCCTTGCTATTGTCTGCATAACTGTTACCCTGAAGTCTAGTTTCAACATCTTGCTTATATCCCTATCTTTTAGTTCTGTGGCAGAGGTCAGAGTCTCTGAATTTTTCCTGTATTGGAGGTTCTTCCTCTTAGTCATTCTGTTGAGGGGTGGTTGAGGGAATGTAAGTGTCCAAATTTTTTTTACCACAACCCAGGAAAGGTACACCTGTTTTATAGGGACCTTAGGTTGTAAGCCTCTTGTTCTTCCAACCTGTCTTCTAGGGGAGGGTCTTGCCATGTTGTTACTCAGGTAACCCTGTTTGGGCAGAGTTTCCTTGCACCCTATGGGGGAGGATAGGCTCAATGAAAACCAGTTGGGGGTGGGGGGGCTTTTGTTCTTTGGCAGCCTTTCCTGGTGGCTTTCTGCATCTCTTCCAAGAGACAGAGCAGAAGTGACCATAACCAAATTTCTGTCTCAGAACAGAGAGATTGTAGTCTCTTGTCCAGTGAACTCTTCAGGCTACCCTGTCTCCGTTTTCATCTGTGTGGCTAAAAACTGCTGTGTCCTAGGTTGTGCTACTCACAGCAGCACTCCCAACCCTCACTTCCAGGTCCAGGCACATATCTGCTTTCTGTGCTTTTAAAAGCACCAGCCACCCCCAGTTTGCATGTGCGCCCCTGCAGCTCCACTTTTCAATCTAAGGGGCTGACTTAAATTCGTTTCCCCACCGCTGCCAGTTTGTGAGTCTATACCCGGTCCCCAGCCTGGGAGGCTTTTGTACCCCACCAGTGCAGGACCCTGGAGGTTCCCTCCCCCTTCCATTTATCTTCCAACATATGCCTGTAGAATCACAACTTCCTGCTTCATACTTTGAAACCAGCCACTGGAGGTATTCTGTTTGTAGAGATCTGGATATACGTTCTTATATTTCAGGCTGATTTCATGAGTTTCCAAAGTGGTCTGGTAGATATCCAGCTCAATTCAGGGGACCGGTTGAAATAGAGTCCCTTATTCCTCTACCATCTTTTCCCTGGAATCTGTAGCATAATTTATTTAACTAGACCATATTTGTTGGATATTCTAGTGATTCTTATATTTTCTCTTTCCTAAAGAATTTCATATCAACGTACCCATGCTCTGTGCCCCAGACCTGTCACCTATTTTCTGCCTTCCCAAGGCTGACCCCTAAGTCCTTACACAGATGCCCAGCTCCTAGGACTCCCTGCTGGACCTCTGGGTTGGCCTCTCTGACCCTGTATTTCTTTTAGATAAATCAAATATTTAAAGCTGTCTTTTCCTTTTTTTCTTCTCTGTCAGTTTGCAATTTATATATATTTTTAAAGCAATTATACTACTATACAATTTACAGCATACATCTTTGATTTATCAATGTTTAATGCTCATTGATACCTTATCTATTTGCAGGACTTTGGAAGATGAGAGTATTAAAAACATTAGAACATTTAAAAATCTTCTACTCACGCCCTATTTGCTATTCAATATGACATGAATTATTATGAGTTTAAAAACTTGGGACCCATCAACATGTACTCATTTATTTTAAATATTTATTGCTCTTTATCTATCCCCACCTAAATCTCCAAATATATATCTGGAGTCCTTTCCCTACTGCCTGAAAAATAACCTTTCTATATGAATGTGTGTTTTTTATATATTATATTGGTATATACACTTATAATAAGTGTATGTGTGTACATACAAGTGTATGTATATATATATATATGTGCACATTATATATAGATATGTGCATATAGATATATATACACATATACATAATGTGCATATATATAGATATGCACATATCTATATATAATGCACATATCTATATATATGTATATATATACATATATATGTGCATATAGATATAGATATATAAGATATATAGATATATAGAGATATAGAGATATAGATATACATATATATGTGCATATAGATATGCACATATCTATATATAATGTGCACATATATATGTGTGTGTCTATATAATGTGTCTACTGTTGAATTCTGTCAGTTTTTGTTTGTATAAAAATGTTTTCATTTCATCTTTATTCTTTGAAGTATATCTTTGTTTAGTAAACTATTATAGATTGGCTGGTTTGCATTTTTCTATTAAAAGGTCAGACCTTAGTCTAATTTTTGCTTCTTTGAAGGTTTCTCTCTTTTTATCCTTGGTTATGTTTAAGTGTTCTGTTTGTCTTTTTTTTTTTTTTTTTCATTTTTTTGTTTTCTAAGGTGCTTTTAAATATATTCTTATTTAAAATATCCTGCTTTGGGCTCCTTGGGTTACTTGCATATGTAGATTAATGTCTTTCATGACTTTTGGAAGAAACACAGACTTGATCTCTTTCAAGTAGTTCAAATAATACTTATATGTTAATTCTCTTCACCTTCTCCTTTTGGGATTCTAATTAAACATATATTAACATATTTTAACATTTAAAATTCCTCTAGCACACAAAAATGCTTATTTTAGAAATTAATACAAGATATGTAATAAAGTATTGAAATTTACTTCTAATCTCATATGACCTTTAGAAGATTGTATTAAGAACCAAATAAATTTTATTGGTATTTTGATTAGGTTTTAGTTACCAGCTCATAGCTTTGGAAATAATTTGAATCTAGCAAAGTTGAGATTTCCTCCCATGGGGCATGCCATATCCCAGTTTAGGAATCTTGTACCATTTTATTTATCTTTTTGTTTTTAGTGGTAATAGATGATTTAAATAAAATCATTTGATTTTTGTATAATTATAGTTTCACTCCACAGAACTATTCATTTGATTCATGTGTCTTTCTTTACAGAATCACAATGCTTATTTCTAACTTTGGCTAAAACCCACAGTATAGTGTTGAATGGTAGGTGCCAAGAGTTGGCTTCTTTTCCTTTTTTTAGATAGCTCAATGAAGATATAATTTATATACCATAAATTTCACCTATTGAAAATATGTAATTCAATGATATTTAATATGTTTACAGACTTGTGCAACCATGATCACAATCAATTTTAGCAAATTTCATCACTGCTAATGACATGCTCATTAGCAGTCACCACCGTTAATATTTTATCTTCTCTCTAGATCCCGGCAACCCCTAACCTACTTTCTGTTTCTATACATTTATCTAATCTGGACTTTCCATATAGATGAAGTAATACAATATGTTTCTTATTAGTGATTTGTATTGCTTAAATTAATTTTTCTCAAGGTCTATCAGCTCTGGAGAATGCATCAGTACTTTATTTCTTCCTTTTATTGCCAAATATCTGACTGTATGGATATAACATTTTATGTATCCATTACCAGCTGATTAACATTGTGGCTGTTTCCTTTTTGGGCTATTATGAAGAATGCTGCTAAGAATATTTGTGGACATATTTTCACATAGATGTATGTTTTAATTTTTCTTATGTATTTATCTAAAAATAGAATTGCTTGGTTGTATAGTAGCTCTATTTAACATTTTGAAGCACTGCAAAACTTTTCCAACAAAGATGTACCTTTTTATATAACCACCAGAAATGTATAAGGATTCCAATTTCACCAACAGCCAACAGTTGTTAATGTCTCTTTTATTATAACCACTCTGCTTGGTTTGAAGTGGTATGTCATTGTGGCATTTTTTTAAATTCTACTAATAGCTAAAGATTTTGATTATCTTTTTATGGGTTTATTAGCCATTAGTATATCTTCTTTGAAGTAATTTTTGTGCAAATACTTTTCTCACTTAAAAATTGGATTGTCAGGGCACTTGGGTGGCTCAGTGGGTTAAAGCCTCTGCCTTCAGCTCAGGTCATGATCCCAGAGTCCTGGGATCGAGCCCCTCATCAGGCTCTCTGCTCAGCAGGGAGCTTGCTTCCCTTCCTCTCTTTCTGCCTGCCTCTCTGCCTACTTGTGATCTCTGTCAAATAAATAAATAAAATCTTTAAAAAAAGAAAAAGAAAAAGAAAAATTGGATTGTCTTTTTGTTGTTGAATTATGACTTCTTTATATTATGTGAATATGAATATGTTATTCAAAGAACATGACTTGAAAATATTTTCTTCTACTCTGGGTTGTCTACTTATTTTCTTTACATTTTACTTTGAAGCTACAAAGTG
The DNA here is from genome assembly GCF_022355385.1 of Mustela nigripes. Lineage (NCBI taxonomy): Eukaryota > Metazoa > Chordata > Mammalia > Carnivora > Mustelidae > Mustela > Mustela nigripes. The sequence goes on from NC_081575.1 coordinate 9,245,716, forward strand.
GGGTTTTTTTGGTATTTAAAAATTTTTGATGAAGTCTAATTTATTTAGTTTTTCTTCTGTTACTTGTACTTTTGGTGTTATGTGTAAGAAACCAGTGCCTAACCTAAGGATACCAAGATCTACTCCTATGTTTTACTGTAAGAATTTTATAGTTTTAGCTTTTCTATATAGGACTTTATCCTACCTCTTCAGAAACTTCAAGCCATTTTTGTGCTGGGTATCTGTTATCCATTCCTAATATATTTCATCTTTACCTCAGTTATCAGATAGAAGCTAATTTAGGAGGAGCCCATCTTGCCAGCTGGAGTTCTTCTTGGAGTGATATGTATTGCTACTTCCACATTCTGATGATCCAAAGCAGTAATGGAATCTCAAAGGAAGTTGCCCATCTTCTGTCTCACAATAATCCCACTCCATCCTTCAACTCTCTAAATTAGCTAGTAGTAGTATTTTCTGCCAGTATCTTCTCCTACCTACTTCCTGTGACACAGACCACCTTCTGAGGTAGAGAGTTTGATTTTTGGTTCTTCTTCAGTCAAGAGACATCTGCAAGTCTCAGCAGAAATTGCCTGTGAAGGGTGGGTGCATTTACAGTCACAATCTCTGTGTTTTCCCACTCTTAATACTTTTGCCAAGCACAGTGCTAGCCTAAGGTAGGAGCTCAGGAAATATTTAAATATAATTATTTGATAATTACACAAGAAATGTGGGGATGAAAAAATGGACAGAAGAGGGGGATGAAACACCCTGATTGGCTTACCATCTTTCTTTGGAATCAGAATATACCTCCCACCAAACAAAATTTTTGTGCTTTCCATCTTTATCTTCCTGCCTCAGTCAGGACCACTATTCACCAATTCATTCATCTTCTCACTTGTAGACTCTTTTAAATTGTTAATCTCCTAGTATCTTTTTAACTAGGATACTAGTTAAAAAGTATGGTCCTTTGTCTCCAGTCTCTCAGCAACCCAGTCTATACACAATTATCAGATCGCCTCTCCTAAAGAAATTTGTTGTAAAGTTACTTACTTGTTCAAAATATTGTGACTGGCTCTTTCTTGTCTATAAAATAAATCTCACTCTTAAGCTTTGTGGGCATTTAAAAAATAAATTAAAATTAGATGTTTTCTCCCTTTGTTTTCTTCTTTTCTTTGTTTTTATTCCAACAGATAGAAAATTCTGCTTTCTTGCCTCAGGGGAGGAATGTGGTTGAGCATAAAATAGATGTTACTGTCAAGAAAATTTCCTCCTTGGCTTTTGTTTCCCCAAAGATTAAGCCTATTGAGGAGAATCTGCCATGAGTCTAATAGGGAGAATAGAGAAAAAGAATGCATCTGGGGAAGCCTTTTCCCTCTGACTAAAGAGAAATTTCCCTGAAATGAAAAGGAAAAAGGTCTTTGGGTACCATGAATAACAGGCTTGGGACTCTGTTTCCTGCCTGTGCTTTGGGGAAAAGGCAAGATTTGGGAAAAAAAAAAAAAAAAAAAGGTGACTGCAGGCTCTGGTGTTAGTTATCTATACTTTTGCCCCAACCAAGGCATGAAGGGAACAGTCAGTGGGCTCAAAAGGAACATACGCACTGGGACAATGTGCTTCCTGATAAATGACTGATGATCAGAGGAGCCTGCTCAGTGCTGCATTGATGCATAATTCCCTATATAGTTTGGTACTGCCCTGGGGAAGTATCCTCAAAAGTGACTTCAGTTGAAATTTCTACCAGTGTGACAGCTAAATAAAGGCTTGAAGTCAAAATTAATTCTAAAAAAAAAAAAATAAAATAAGGAAATATTGAATCTCTCGTAGAGCAGGGTTTATGGACTTTAAGTTTTATCCATTACACTTGATTTTTAGCTCTAGGTATTCAGAGCAGTTTAGGGTAAACTTGCTATCTAAGAAATCTTCTCCATATTTCAAGACCTAGCTCACATGGATAACACCTTTAAATTCCCAAACAGAATTTATCACAGCTGTATCTTTTTTTCTCATAGTGAGATAAATGTATTTATGCCTTCATAACAGCTTAACACTTACCAAATTTATTATAGTTAAGCATTATTCATTCTTATAGAGGAGCATTTAAAAAGTGCTGTCTATGTCCTGTCAAGTTCTATATCCCATGACCTACCATAGGAACTGGAGCACACTTTGTGCTCAGTAAAGATTTTTTAAACAATATTATTATCTTTATTATTCTTTTATTTTGTATTTTTAAAAATTTAGTTTCAAAATTCATGCCAAAGCTATGAATCACAAGCTTCTTGACATAATAGAAGTGTTCTAACATAAAGCGTTTTTATTTTTAGACTATTCAAAGCTATCAACTGAAATATAAATGATTACCTGCATAGAATTCCAAGGGCTTCAGATAAAAAAAATATTCAGTGACATAATTTCCAGGTGATAATATTTGCCTTGTGTTAAGAAACCTGCCGAGATTCTGGCAGTGTTTAAAAATGACCCAAAGCTCTCCATCCAGATGAGGAAATCATAGCAAGGAAAAATTTGAGCATTATTTGCGTAATGTATGAGATGTAATTCCTTTTGGTGCATACAAGCAGTGGAATTAGACAGTGGGAAGGGAAAATAAATGTATACTTGGGGCTACAAATGGATTTGGGGCAAAAGATTCTAAATCAATTGCTAGAAGAAAGGTCAAGGTAAAGCAGCGGATCATGAGACAATGTTTTTGGCAGAATTTTAGTGTGTTGTAGGCCAGAAATTGTCAATATATTAAGAAGTATAGTTTTCTGAAAGGGCTAGTGATTAGTAGCAATTAAAGTGTGGAAGCAGGACTCTAGGTAGGACTTTGGTTCTTTGGGAAGATGAGTAATATGTAGTATCTGTCCACAGCTTCTTCTCTTCCCTTAACATTCAGTCTATTCTCTATCCAAAAGCAAAAGTGATAATGCTAAAATGTAGCATTTTTAAGTCTTGTCCTGTTACCCCTGACTCCCAACCTAGCATTATTAAATGGCTCCCTTTTGCACAAAAGATAAAACTGAAGCTTCTAAACATGGCATAAAGAACTCCTCGTGAATTGGGCCTTGCTTACCTTTCCAGTGTCATTATCATTTCCTAATTCATACTTTATATTCAACACACATAGACCTATAATAAGGTCTTCGATGTCAACATGCTTTTGTTTCAGGTGATTGTAATTCAACTCAAACTGGCTTCAGTAAAAGGGAGAATTGGTTGACCAAAAAATTTATGAGGGAATGGGAAATCCAATCCTTGGAGAAGGCAGGGATTCTGCCAGGCCTGAGGAACACTTAGTATTAAGAAAGGGACATCACTAAAGCTTTTTTTTTTTTTTTTTTTTTTTTAGCCTCTTTTAACTCTGCTTTTGTCTATTTATTAGATCCATTTTCTAATTATTTTTTAGATCCATTCTCTATTAACACAAAAAAGTTGTATTAGATTGAATAGTGCCCCCCCAATTGATGTCCACCCAGAACCTCAGAATGTGCCCTTAGTTAGAAATAGTGTCTTTACTGAGTATAATTAGTTAAGATGAAGCCATACTTGATGAGGGCATACCCTATACCCAGTGACTGGTGTCTTTATAGGAAGAGGTGAGGACACACAGTAGTATACAGAGAGAAAGGTAATGTGAAGATTGAAGCAGAGTTAGAGTGATGCTGCCACGAATCAAAGAATACAAAGGATTGCTGAGAGTGACCAGAAGCTATGAAGAAGCAAGGAAATATTCTTCCCTAGAGCTTTCAGAAGGAGTATAGCCCTCCTGACACCTTAAGTTTGGACTTCTGGCCTCCAGAACTATGAGAAAATAAATTTCTACTCTTTTAAGCCACAGGTTTGTGGTAATCAGTTTGCCCTAGGAAACTTCTGTACTGATCAACCTATTTAATACAGTAATATGACCACATCCCCTAGACTCTGCTTTCCCCTTACTTACTCTCTCTTTTCCTATTATGTATGACCTACTAATTTTCTAATACAGTCCATAAATCCCAAGATGCAGTGGTTTTTTTTTTACATTTTACTATCTCTGAAATTGTAATGTATCTTGCAACTAATGGCCTATAGTATTTACTTAGCAATGATTTTTTTGGTTTCTTAGTGGTGTATAAAATAATGGTGGGCTTTATAATCAGGGACATCTTAGATGATATGAGATATGGTTAATATTATCTATCATTTTTGTTGTTTATTGTCTCTTTCCTTTTTTCCACCCACCCAGATACTACATGAGAGCAAAGACTTGCTTTGTCCCCTGTTCTGTCCTCAGCATCTAGACTGATGTCTGGAATAGAGTAGGTGTAGAATACATGAATGAAAATAGTTTATTCTCAGCAAAGTGAACTGAAATTCTATTCCTAGGTATTGAGAAACATCCACTGACTATCTCTCACTTTTAAAAGGACCTCTGGAAGAAGGTTTAACTCTTTCTTTCTAATTATTCTCAATTTGCTCTTAGTTATTTATATTAACATCTAAAATTTAAATCTTTTTCATCATTGTCACCTTTGATAAAATTTGCCTAATCCACAGGGCTGTGAGGTTAATTATTTTCATATTAAAGATGAGAAAACAGGTTTAGAGGGGCTAAGGCATTTGTAGAAACTCAACTAAATAATAATCTATAGGTCATCAAGAATTCCTAGTGCTCTTCTTCCTAGACCAGTGCTCTGTTTTGGGTCATCCTCTCATAAATGCTATAACTGAACACATAGAGGACTTCAGGAATCCATGCAAATTTTCATGATTTGCTAGGAATTTTTAGAATATAAAGGAGAAATCAGAGGAACAGATGGCAATGAATTATATATAGCAACACATTTTTAAATGGCATAAGTAATCTACACTTCAAATATGTATTTGTGGAGACAGATATGTTAATGAGATATGGATACATTTATATACATATGTAATATGTATAATTGTATTATAAATATATCTGAGAGAAAGACACCTTGCTAAGGGCATACCTGTATCCTTACTGGGACCTCATTCATTCACAGAAATTGAGATTAATATTGAGGTTTAAATCTTTACCCTTGTTATGGAAAGACATGCTGTTGAGAGCAGGCCTAATTATTTTCAAATGTAGTATATATTATAGAGTAAAATATGACATGCTTGCTTGCAATGTACTTTAACAAAAAATCAAGTAGATGTGAAGAAAGCTGCCATGTAAAGCCAAAGCACACAATGATTATCATGTAAATCAAAATTGCTCTTGACTTTGGAGCATAAATTTGAGCAATGTTGCATTCTGGGAGTCTAGTTTGAAAGGCATGTTGAGGGATCCCTGAACTACTTTGGGTTCTCTCCTTACCTGTGCACAGCTTTTTGATGCTCCTGGATTTTTCAATTTTATGTCATTTCCAGGCATGGTATGTAAGACAGGTAAGGATCCATTGTTGGACTGGGCCAGGGTTTTGTTCATTATGATAGTCTATTCTAAGCATCAAAAACTGTGAGGTTTTTATTGACACTTCACTTTAAAAGGGGGTGAAGTAAGCTAGGGAAAAACAAAGTTGATTAATACCATCTCTAAAATGGTTTCTGAGAAGTCCTCAGTCTTGCATTGAAGGACTTGCACAGTACAGGCCCAGTCCACCCCTCTGTTCCCATCACATATTGCCCCTAATCTGATCACATGCTCTGGTCAAACTAACTAAAAGGAGTTTTCTTCAAAATTTTCTCATGGGCAAGACTTCAATTACATGTGATAGTCATATTGCACATGTGGAAAATCATATGGCTTTCTTCTATCCCTTCCCCTTTAAGTTACTATAAGTAAGTAATTGGAGACCCAGACAATGGAGTCAGACTGAACGGAGTTTAAATCACAGCTCTCTCACCTGTTTTCTGTGTAATCTTAGACACATTACTAAACATTTCTGGCCATCGATACTTTCATATATTTAAATAATGTAATCTGTGCCCCAAGTCAAAAGCAAAAGAAATGATGCATATACAGCATATGGCATTAGGTTCTTAAGGAATAAATATCTATCCATAAACATATATATATATATATATATATATATACACACACACACTTAAATATATCTAAATATATATATACTTATATATATCTAAATATATATATATATATTTAGATATAGGTATATATTCCAAAAGAATCAAATGGCATGAAAGCATAGCCAAGCCAGTTCAGGGTTCATCTAAAAGAACTTTGGTTCCAGAATACCTATGGGTCCACTCCTTTTCATATTTTTTTGAAGGGAAATGGTAGTCAGAACTATAGTATCTTCCTGGGGCTGCCATAGCAAAATACCACCAACTGGATGGCTTAAATCACAGAAATTTATTATCTCATGGTTCTTAAAGTCTAGAAGTCTAAACCTGAGGTGTGAGCAGGGTTGTTTCCTCCTGAGAGCTGTAAGGGAAATATCTCTTCCAGGCCTCCCCCTCTGGCTTCTGGATGACAGTTTTCTCCCTATATCATCACATCATCTTCTCTCTATGCATGTCTGTCTCTGTCCAGAAGTTTCCCTTTTTATAAGGGCAACATTACATTAGACTATGAACTATGCTAATGATTTTATTTTAACTTGATTATATCTGCAAAGACCCTATTTTATTTCCAAACAAGGTCACATTCACAGGTATTGGGGATAAGGACTTAAAATTTGGTGGGGGCACAATTCAACCCATTATAAGAATTAAGACAGTGAAAATGGGGCTGGAAGCAAAAAGGGACTGTGGGTCAGTGCAGCATCTCTAGGGCCTAAACTCAGAAAGTAGGGGTGCCAGTCTGAGTGTTCCCTTCTAACATTGAATGGAGAGGACTGGCTGACTGTAATTTGTGAAATTTTCTTCATATTTCCCAAATCAGTTCTTACATTTGAAGGAGTTTGGTCTTTTCTGAAAGCATACCTGTGATAAATTAAAACCATTTCCATGCAATTATATAAAATTTGCCTAATATATAAACTTTGAATTAGAAATTTCTCTAGGAAATACAAAGCCCTACGCTGGGGCTTAAATTATGGTTTGATACAAATAAAATTAATTGTTTTTACTTTCATAGAAATAATAATAGAGAAATCTCTTTGCTTATCCAGTTGATGTAAATACAAAGAAGTTAGGCATTTGCTCTAGAAAAGAAGCTCATTGGGAAGCTACTTGTAAGATTTCCATACCAATATATTTGATGAGAAACTCAGAAAGATATTTTAATTAAATTACACTGATACTATTTCCTCTTATTACTAGATCTGATCTACTAGTCTATAATTCTAATACAGCTTCAGTAAACCTGCCTACTGTATACAGAGTGTGTCTAAGGAGATATGATGATATAGCCCAACTCACATGTTGACATACTTCAGTAGGGTTAATATTAGTTACCATTTGTTGAAGTTTGGTTGCTAATCCAATTTACATCCTAGGGGATGTTTCCCTTCAGTTAGGTAAGAGCGGTCAGCTTTCTGCCTTTAAAACACAAGATATTTGTGGGCGCCTGGGTGGCTCAGTGGGTTAAGCTGCTGCCTTCGGCTCAGGTCATGATCTCAGGGTCCTGGGATCAAGTCCCACATCGGGCTCTCTATTCGGCAGGGAGCCTGCATCTCTCTCTCTCTCTCTCTGCCTGCCTCTCCGTCTACTTGTGATCTCTCTCTATCAAATAAATAAATAAAATCTTAAAAAAAAAAAAACACAAGATATTTGGCTTTTCATCTTTCTTTCTCTGCCATATTGCTCTGCTCCACCTTACCATCTGCCACCCCACACTCTACCCTCAAAAAGTAGATCTCCATAAGTTTAGAAAAAAGAGAAAAGAAGTAAGTAAAAGTGACCTGTTTTTCTCTTGCAAGGTCACGTGTTCAAATGTAACATCTTGGCTGCTAAAAAGAAAAATAATACCTTTTATGTAATTAAAGCAGGCACAATCCTCTGCTCTGGTTCCATTTATTTCCTCTTTAACAAATGTCAGCATCTTGGCTGAGTATCTGAATACCTGAGTCATAATTCCCAATGTTTTATTGCTGTGTTATCTATAGTCTCTCGCATCTTCAGATCAGATACATGATAAATAAGTTCCATGTTATCTTTCTCTTGTAGCAGGGCCCCAGAATTTCCAGGACCAAGACTCTGCTTTCTAACTGACGTTGTGTATGGACATAAACCTTTGCCATGTCAATCTCACCTGTTTCCTTTCTTGTGTATTCTAACCTCAAAATAATATTACCTGGCTACTTTGCCAGCTAAACTTTGTTCTGATCTGTTTTTTTTTTTTTCTTTCATTAAGGAACAAGCGAATAGTAGATACAGGTGAGAATGAGAAGCAATGTTGCATAAAATATAAAAATGCCTGAAAGCATCTGGAGAATACAGGAGCAATTCTTTATTCTTAGGTTAGTACATATTTTACTGAACATCTACTATTAACAAACCACTATGTGGGTTATAAGGAGGCATAAAGCATAGTCCTTTCCTTCAAGGAGCTGATCAGTAGTAGAGTCCATGGGACATAAACAATATAACATAAGGCAGAATGCAGTAAATTATAATTACATTCAAACAACGCTCTGTAGAGGGGGCAAGGGAATGTGATTATAGGAATATCTCCTAAGGTACATGATATCTAACTTGAATTTGGAAAGATGGGTAGGATTTCAATAAATGATAAAGAGCCTACTAGGCTGAGTGGTATTCCTAGAATGGAGATGTGGAAGTGTTTAAAACATATTTAAAAAGGCAAGTGATTTGTTGGGAACCTAAATATGCTTTTCAGTATTTCAAAATATTTTATCTCTTTCTGGAAGTTCTCTTGGGCCAGTTAAAAATCATTTATATGGTACTATTTTTACATTTTAATATTGACCCAAGCTATATGGAGAGACAGTGTTTCTTCATTGGTAAACATGAATGGTAATTCATAACTTACAAGGGTTTGAGAAAGATCGAATGAGAAAATATATGTTGAAGGGTTTGGCATCACTGATCCTGCATCTTTCACTTTTTGAGTTTATAATTTTATATTTTGGTGTATTTTTGTCTCTCCCAGTGGATTGTAAATTAAATGAGGAACTATGTTTGTCTTGTTCATCATCTTATTGCAACATAGTACAGTATCTAAAGAAATATATGTGCTTAATAAGTATTTTTTAATGAATAACAAAGAAAGAGTGTATGGGCTTCAAATTCCTACAGAGATGTCATATGGCTAATATTAATGTTATGTTATATCCTTGGCACTTTTCCTATTTGTGACTATAAAACCATTTATGAAGGCCTAAGCTTATTTGTAAATGAATCCCATGGTCTTGGCCTCAATTAGTGCTACTCCCCCCTACATCAAACATTCCTTATTTAAAGTGAAATATGCAGCCACAACATGGAGTTGCCCAGAATTTGGAGAAATAAATATTAGAGCTAGCAAAAGCCTCTGGGTGCTCTAGTACAATCCTAACTTTACAGTTAGGATCCTAATTTTACAGTTGAGAAAAAATGAAGATCAAAGAGGGAAAGGGACTCGACCAATTCTGACAAGTTACTAGCAAAGCCAGGGTTAAAACCCTGGTTTCCTGATTCAAGCCCAGTCTTTATTCCAGAATGTAAGGCTGAATTTTTAACTTCCATCAAATTATCCATAACGTTTAATGTGCTGTGACTGGTTTTCCTCATAGGCTATAGTTTAAGGGTTAAAAGTTAGCAAATCACATTCAGTGACCTGAACCATGTTCTAAACCATGATCATCAGGGACTTCCCTTTGTTTCAATACTGTTTCACCATTTCATTGATTCAATTGATTTGATGATTGAATCAATGTCATCATTATTAGGGGATTCCATAAGCAGTAAATAGCTTTTTTTTTTTTTAATGAACTGGTATGTCAGGGGAATGCTGTCAAAATTGGTCTAATATAACAATTTCATTAACCAGAAATGTTAGAAGGACAAACTCTAGAGCAACAGAGAACTATTCATTGCCTAAAACTACCCTCTAGGAGTGCCAAAGGCTTCTGAGTCTGCTAAGGGAATTGCTGAATTTAAGCAATTTTCTTTTCCTTGAAAACTAACACCAAGAGGATAGACCATTTAAAAAGCAAAAATAGAACAAGCCAACAAATAAGTAATGAATATAAAAGCGTAGCCTGTTTGAAGAAGAATGATCCAGATTGTAGTATCATCATCATCATCTCCTGAGAATTTATCATACACTATGAACTGTTCTGATTCTGTTTTTGTATCCTCTAATTTATTCCTCTCAGTAGTCCTGTGATAAAAGTATTTTTATCCTAATTTTTCAAATGAGGAAACCAAGACATTCACAGTTTGAGTAAACTTACAAAGTTTCCAAGTTTACAGGGCTCATTTTAACCCAGCTTATTTGACTCTTGAAGCCTATATTTTGTTATACTGGGATAAAATATAGGTAAGATGGAATCAGCTTTGAGAAATCCTTGAAAGATAGGCTGGATGAAGATTTGGAATAACAAATAAAGAAGGTTCTGTAGATTCCTGAGCAGGGTAGTAGATGCTTATGTGGAAAGATTACAGTTAATTAGACAAGCAAATGCAAGGTAGAATGAGCAGAGGCATGAAGCAGGAAGAACCAGTGTGAAGAAGACTGAGGCTAGAAAAGTAGTTGTAGCATCAGACAGGATGCTTCATGTTCCAAGACACAGAGTAGAAACAACTGACAGAACCAGGTGATTAATGAAGTGTGGGAAGGAGGAAATTGAGAAAAAAATAAAAAGCCAAAGATGACTCACAAGGTTCAATACTCAGAAGGAAGAATGGCAAACTTGAGAAGGGAGCATCTTGGATATAGAGTGAAAATGGAGGATGGATATATTTTTTTAATTTTTCAGTTGATTGAAAAACGGGATTCATGTAATAAGCCATTTGTGTTACTAACATTTTGCCCTGTCAAGGCCAACTGCCATGTTTTGGAGGCTGATGATTTTGAGGTGAACATTAATAAAATGGCCCTTTTTTGAAGAATCAAAAATTATGTTCATACACTGTACTAGGGACTATTTCCTCTTGACCAGTTGGCTGGGATGGGTGTTATAGACACAAGTAGATGCCACCTACAGGGCTGGTCAAGAAGGTTGTTGCCAAATTGACCTTTACCCCCAGACTTCCCTCACACCAGTATGCTACACTTTCCAATATTTAAGTGCCTTCCAGTGTTCAAAAAAATTTTGACTCTGTCTTGTTTATATTCATATGGCTAGGGCAAACCCAAACACACAAAGATCAAACATACAAGATCAAACACCCACAGAGACTTGTAGACAGTACAGAGGAGATCAGGCTTGATGTTTCCCAGAGAAACCAAAGGTCACAAAAGCAATATAAGGTTATGTACAAAATAATAGTGATGAATATACCTAATAGAAGGTCACAAAAGGAGGCAAAATGAGTTTGTACATAGAAAAATCAGCTCAGAAGAAAACAGAATCAAGAGTAAGCCACAAGTAGTTCAGGGCTAAAACTATGTTAAGAATGCAAATGTTCTGGACATTTACTTTTATATCATGATGCCTGCATGACAAAAGGGCTTGGATTTAATGACCTAGAAAACATATGGAACTGCATAGAATAAGACATTTTCTCCAGTTGATCTCAGTTATCCACATGAGAATACCTATGTCCTCAGATACAAGATAACTTATATGTAATTTTAATATTTTTTAGGTGGGATTGACTCAAATTTCTTTAGGGTCTCATGTTTCTTTTTAACACTTCCATCTAAGCAGTTTTCAAGTACATGGGGAAAAAATTAAACAAATGGGGGTATATTCATTTGAAACGATAAGTTTAATGTCCCCATGGGAGCAAACACTGAACAAGATGTTCAAACAGAGTAGGCATCATTTAGGTTCAAGCGGCTAAAGGATAGCTTACAATAAAGTGCAGTATATGAGTTGCAGGGCAGAAGACAGCATATGCTGTATTACCAGCACCAAACATAGTACTTGGTATACAGTAGGACCCCATTAAGTATTTGTTGAATGAAGGAGAAAAAGACATTATTCCAGTGAAATGTAATATTCAAAGTAACCAAAGAAAAGTCTGAAAGCTATTTTTTTTTTTCTCATGTATTCCACAAATCACTGTTAAAACACTCTGGATTGAAAGTGAGACATAGAAAAGCATATATCATACAAATAAAAGTGAAAAGCTAGGATAGCAATACTTACATTGGACAAAATAAACTTTACAACAAAGACTGTAACAAGAGACAAAGAGGGATATTACATAATCATAAAGTAAACAATCCACTAAGAAGATGTAACAATTATAAATATTTATGCACCCAAATACATAAAGCACCTAAAAATAAACATAAAGGAAGTAACTGATAGTAACACAGTAATAGTAGGGGATATTAAATCTCCATTTACATCAATGGATCATCTAAACAAAATCAACAGGGTAAAAAATGGCTTTGAATGACACATTGGATTGGATGGATCTAACAGATATATTCAGATTATATCCTAAAACAGCAGAATGCATATTCTTTTCAAGTGCACATAGAACATTCCCCAGGAGAGATAATATATAGGCCACAAAACAAGTCTCAATAAATTCAGAAACACTGAAGTCATACCTTGCATCATTTCTGACCACAATGCTACAAAACTAGAAATCAACCATAAGAAAAAATCTGGAAAGAACAAAAATACATGGAAGTTAAACAACCTGCTACTAAACAATGAATGGGTCAATGAACAAATCAGAGGAAATAAAAAAATACATGGAGACATATGAAAATGATAATGCACAGTCTAAAATGGGATGCAGCAAAAGTGGTTTAAGAGGGAAATTTATAGGAATACAGGCCTACCTCAAGAAGCAAGAGAAATCTCAAATAGCCTAAACTTACACCTCAAGGAGCTAGAAAAAAAGCAACAACAACAAAAAAACAAAATCAGTAGAAGGAAGGAAATAACAAAGATTAGAGCAGAAATAAATAGAAACTAAACAACAACAACAGACCATACAATAGAACAGATCAGTGAAACCAGTAGCTGGTTCCTTGAAACGATCAACAACATTGATAAACTCTTAGCCAAACTCAAAAAAAGAGAGAGAGAAGACTCAAAAAAAAATCAGAAAGGAAGGAGGAAAATACCCAACACCACAGAAATAAAGCAGATTATAAGAGAATATTATGAGAAAATATACGCCAACAAATTGGACAACCTAGAAGAAACAGATAAACTCCTAGAAACATATAACCTCCCAAAATTGAATAAGGAATTGAAAAACTCCCAACAACAAAAGTTCAGAACCATATGGCTTCACAGATGAGTTCTACTAAACATTTAAAGAAACATTAATACCTATTCTTCTCAAACTATTCAAAAAATAGAAGAGGAATGAGAGCTTCCAAATTCATTCTATGAGGCCAGCATTACCCTCATGCCAAAAGCAGAGAAAGACATTACAAAAAAGAGAACTACAGGCCAATGCCCATAACAAACATAGACACCAAAATCTTCAACAAATTATTAGCAAACTGAATCCAACAATGCATTAAAAAAATCATTCCCCATGATCAAGTGGGATTTTTTCCTTGGATGCAAGGGTGATTCAATATTTGCAAATCAACCTGATACCAACAAATCATACCAACAAGAGAAAGGATAGAAACCATAAGATTATTTCAATAGACACAGAAAAAGCATTTGACAACGTACAACATTTATGATAAAAACTCTCAACAAAGTAGGTTTAGAGGAAAGATACCTCAACATAAAAAAGGCCTTATATGAAAAATCCATAGCTAACATCATACTCAATGGTGGAAACATGAGAGCTTTCTTCTTAAGACCAGGAACAAAACAAGGATGTCCACTTTCACCAATTTTATTCAACATAGTACTAGAAGTCCTAGCCAAAACAATCCAACAAAGAAAAAAAAAAAGAAGAAATAAAAGCCATTCACATTGTTAAGGAAGAAGTCAAACTCACTATTTGCAAATGATTATGATACTATATATAGAAAACCCTCAAGGCACTTGGGTGGCTTAGTCAGTTAAGCATCCGCCTTCAGCTCAGGTCATGATCCCAGGGTCTTGGGATTGAGTCCCTGTGTTGGGGTCCCTGCTCAAGGGGGAGTCTGCTCCTATCTCTAACCCTGTCCCTCCCCCCAGCTCATGCTCTCTCTCTCTCTCTCTCAGTCTGTTCTCTTTATCTCTCAAATAAATACATAAAATCTTTTTTTAAAAAAGAAGAAAAGAAAAGAAAACCCTCAAGACTCCACCAAAAAACCACTAGAACTGATAAGAGTTCACTGAGGTGACAGGATATATAGACAGAAACCCTTTGCATTTCTGTACACTAATAATGAAGTAGCAGAAAGAGAAATTAAGAAAACAGTTCCATTTACAATTGCACCAAAAAGAATAAAAATATCTCAGAACAAACTTAACAAAAGAGGCGAAAGATCTATATTCTGAAAACCATAAAAGATTGATGAAAAAATTGACAATGACACAAACAAATGGAAAGATAGTCCATGCTCAGAACTATTGTTAAAATGTCCATACTACCCAAAGCAATCTACAGATTTAATGTAGTCCCTATCAAAATACCAATAGCATTTGTCACAGATTTAGAGCAAATAATCCTAAAACTTGTATAGAACCACAAAAGACTCCAGATTGAAAAAAAAAAAAAAAAAAAAAAAAAAAAAAAAAAAAAAAAAAAAAAAAAAAAAAAAAAAAAAAAACTTCTAAAAGAACAAAACTGAAAGTATCATGATCCTAGATTTCTGGATGGACTACAAAGCTATAGGAATCAAAACAGTATGGCACTGTCAGAAGAACAGACACATAGATCACTAGAACAAAACAGAGAGCCCTGAAATAAACACGACTATATGATCAATTAGTCTTCAACAAATTAGGCAAGAATATACAATGGTAAAAAGATAGTCTGTTCAAAAATATGGTGTTGTGGGGGGGGGGGGGTGCCTGGGTGGCTCAGTGGGTTAAAGCCTCTGCCTTGGGCTCAGGTCATGATCTCAGGGTCCTGGGATGGAGCCCTGCATCAGGCTCTCTGCTCAGTGGGGAGCCTGCTATCCCCTTTCTGTCTGCCTCTCTGCCTACTTGTAATCTCTCTCTTCCTCTGTCAAATAATTAGATATAGTTTAAAATAAATATGGTGGGACGCTTGGGTGGCTCAGTTGGTTAAGCAGCTGCCTTCGGCTCAGGTCATGATCCCAGCATCCTGGGATCGAGTCCCACATCGGGCTCCTTGCTCGGCAGGGAGCCTGCTTCTCCCTCTGCCTCTGCCTGCCATTCTGTCTGCCTGTGCTCGCTCTCTCCCCCTCTCTCTCTGTGATAAATAAATAAAAATCTAAAAAAATAAATAAATAAATAAAATATGGTGTTGGGAAAACAACAGCTACATGCACTGAGTAATGGTTAGAATTGTTGAATTGCTGTAGTGTACTTCTGAAGTTATAGAACACTGTGTGCTAATTATACTGGAATTAAAAAAAAAGAATTATCATGTCAAATAAACTTTAAATACAGTAAAAATAAAATAAATTAAAAATAATAAAATATTAAAACACCTGCTCTGTGCCAGAACCCACAGTAGGTACATGAACATGACCATTACACACTGTCTTCATGGAGTTTATATGATGGTGCAAGACACAAAAATAAAGAAGCAAAATGAAATAATTGTAACATGTATTTGTATTGGAAGAAAATAAATAAGATGCTTATAACAGAGAATGGCAGGCAGCCTACTTAAATGGAGTCAGAAAAGCACCATTATTAGAAAGTAGCATGGGAGGTTGGATGAGCCTGGTGGTGAGTATTATGGAGGGTATGCATTGCATGGAACACTGGGTGTGGTACATAAACAATGAATTCTGGTACACTGATAAGAAATTAAAAAAAAATTTTAAAATAGAAATTAGCATTTATTCTGAAACCTGAAATATGAGAATGAACTAGCAATGAGGAGAAATAAATTTAGATAATTCCAAATGATAAAATAGCAAGTGTAAAAACCTGAGAAACTGTAAATAGCTTGATATGATAAAGGGACAGATAGAAATCCTTTTGTAAGTAACTTGCTTTCTATCTCTTCAACCTTTTCTTTTGGGGTCCTAAAACTTTACTCAAATACTATTTGATTAAACAGGTATTCTTTTCAAATGTTTATTCATTGTTTTGAGTTTTAAGACACTTAGCCCCCAATAGTCTTTTCAATTCAATTTTTTCATTGTTTCCTGCCTTCCATAATCTTAATTCTCTGAGTATCTTACTTTTTTTTTTAATAATAAGGGAAGTTACTTTTATTCTTACTATTCAGAGGTGACCATTGTTAAAATGTTGATTTTTATCCCAGTAGTCTCTTAGAAATATATTATGAATATTTTGAGTATTTTTCTTTCAAGTATCTTGGAACATCTGTATCTGTTTTCTGTGTCCCTTAAATATTCCCATATTTTTCATCACTTCTCTCTTGCACTGGGTTCAGAAATAATATTAATATTGATAGCTTGTCATAAATTATGTCTTCAGTGGTGATCACCCATTTATTTCATTTACAGACTTTTTTTGACAATGGAATTTAAATTTTTAATGAATTGTTACTTCTTTATTATAGTAAAAAACACTTAAAATGAGATCTACCACCTTAACAAATTTTAAGTGTACAATAATACAGCACTGTCTGCAGTCACAGCATCATACAGCAGAACTCTAAAATTTATTCACCTTATATAACTGAAACTTTATAATCCTTGACTAGCAACTCCCTATTTCTCCCTTCCCCTGACCCCTGGAATTACTATTCTATTATTTGCTTCAATGAGTTTGATTATTTGAGATATCTGATTTAAGTGGAATCATGAAGTGTTTTTCCTTCTTAGACTGGGTTATTAGTGTAATGTACTTAAGGTTGATTATGTTGTCACATATGATGAGATTTCTTTCTTTTTTTTTCTTTCTTTTTTTTTTTTAAAGATTTTATTTATTTATTTGACAGAGAGAAATCACAAGTAGACGGAGAGGCAGGCAGAGAGAGAGAGAGGGAACAGGCTCCCTGCTGAGCAGAGAGCCCGATGCGGGACTTGATCCCAGGATCCTGAGATCATGACCTGAGCCGAAGGCAGAGGCTTAACCCACTGAGCCACCCAGGCGCTCCAAGATTTCTTTCTTTTTAAAGACTGAATAATATTCCATTGTATGTACATATAACATTTTCTTTGTCCATTAGTCTGGCAATGGACATTTAAGTTGCTTTCATGTCTTAGCTATAGTAAACAAAACTGCAGTGAATATGGGAGTTGAAGATATCTCTTCAATATAGTGATTTCAGTTCTTTTAAGATAAAAACCTACAAGTGGAATTACTTGATCATATGATAGATCTATTTTTAATTTTTTGAAGAACCCCCAAACTATTTTCCATAATGGTGGCACCATTTTGCTTTCCCACTAACATAGTGCAATAGATTCAGTTTCTTCACATTCTCTCCAATAGTTGTTGTTTTGAAAATAGCTATGAAGTGATATCTCATTGTGATTCTGATTTGCATTTCCCTGATGTTTAGCATTGTTGATCATCTTTTTTTTCATCTTTTTGTGTGTCTGTTGGCCTTCTTTATGTCTTTGATGAAATGTCTGTTCAAGCCCTTTGCCCATTTTTATTTTTTAAATTTAATTTTATTTTTTCAGTGTTCCAAGATTCATTGTTTATGTACCACACCCAGTGCTCCATGCACTATGTGCCCTCCTTAATACCCACCAGGTTCACCCATCCCCCACCCCCCTCTCCTCCAAAACCCTCAGTTTGTTTCTCAGAGTCCACAGTCTCTCATGGTTTGTCTGCCACTTCGATTTCCCCCCACTTATTTCTCCTCTCCATCTCCCAATGTCCTCTGTGTTATTCTTTATGCTCCATAAGTGAAACCATATGATAATCGATTTTCTATGCTTGACTTATTTCACTCAGCATAATCTCCTCCATTCCCGTCCATGTTGATACAAAAGTTAGGTATTCATCCTTTCTGATGGAGGCATAATATTCCATTGTATATATAGACCATATCTTCTTTATCCATTCGTCTATTGAAGGGCATCTTTGCCCTTTCCACAGTTTGAAGATTGTGGCCATTCGTTTGCCCATTTTTAAATTAAAATTCGTGCTTTTTTGCTATTGAGTTGTAGGAATTCCTTGTGTTTTGGATATTAATCCCTTAATAGATTTATGAGTTACAAATATTTTCTCCCATTTTGTAGGTTACCTTTTCCTCTCTGTGGTTTCTCCCTTTGCTGTGCTAGAACCATTTTAGTTTGATGTAGCCTCACTTGTCTGTTTTGCTTTTCTTGCCTGTGCTTTTGGTGTGATATGGTCAGACTTTTTTCCTTCCCAGTGAGAAGCTATGATCTGAGTTTTTCACCTGCTTGCTCTGCACTGAGCCAGGAAAATGGCTGTGGTGACTGCTTGTGTATTAGTTCAAACTGCAATCTTTCTTCTCACTGGAGTTTAGAGAATCACAGGTCATGTCAGTGCTCTGAGGCAGGAGATAGAGAAACCAGTCCTTTGGACATCCCCTGGAAAAGTTGGAATGTTTGATGTATAGTTCAACTCTTTCCTTCCTCGAGGAGAAGCTGAAAGGTAAGGGATTTTCTTATGATCCTATAGCATTATTCTGGGAATAGGGATTATGGTAAGGGATGTCTGAAACTTTCCTACTAGCCTTAATATGACTAGTTTTGAGGTTACTGTGGGTACAAAAGACTCAGTTATTTTCTGGATTTCTCACCAAGTGAATCCATCCGTGTATTGTTGTTGAGTTATTAGAGGAAGAAGCATACAAATCTTCCAATTCTGCCATCTTGCTGACATCACATTAGAAATTATTTCTTTTTTCATAGCAATATTTTCTGCATGTGTTAGTCCTTTGAATCTCTCCAAGAATCTTAATTTTACATATTTTACAGATTTTCTGATATCTCCTTCCAAACTCATAATAATAGCAAACATTTTTGAATAATAACTGTGCCAGGATCTATTCTAACACTCAGTATGTGTTAACTGATTTAATCTCCTCACAACAATTTCTTCATGAGTTAGTTCTTTTTGTTGAAATTGCTTTCTCTGATGGCAATGATTTTCACCAAATGTTTGGTGATTCATAATTGCATCCATATTTATAGTTGAGGGACTAAACTAAATAGATTTCAAAAGCCAAATCCTAAGTTAAATCCCACATTTAACTGTAAGTGAGGAGTTTAATGTGGTTGGAACATCACAAAATACCATACTATTTGTTCTCACATTAAATGTGTGGTACTGACCTCGGGTGGGCCTTCAGCAGTGTCTGACCTCATATTCCTAATTTATTCTCTACTATCTGAAACAAATTTTATACTTTCTCCATATTCTCCAAACTTCCTTCATACTTTTCCTATTATCACTCTTAGTTGATGGCCATGCTTTCTATTTCACTGAGCCAATGAAAACAGAAGGGACAATGTACATGCTCCTTAGTTATAAGCATCCATATGAATGCTTTTATAGAAGTCTATATGGATGAACTGTCTCCTTTCTAAGGCTGACTTATACACTGAATATCAACCCTCTTGCCTATATAAAGACTTCATTACTGTAATAATATCATTTCTTTAATGCATCATCAATTTCCCCTCTCTATGGAATCATTCTGATGAGTATATCAACGTTCTCTAATATGTCACCTTAAGAAAAATGCTGACATAACCCTCTTGTTCTCTGCTTCACTTTTCAGTACAATTCTTTGAACTGGTTTAACCCTTGCCTCTACTTACTCTATATCTATTCTCTCTTAAACTCACTCCTATCAAGCTTTCATCTCAAAAACTCCAGTGAAAAAATTTTTCTTGGCCAAATCACCAAAGATGTGCACATTAACAAAGTCATTTGTTGATCTTTGGTTCTCATTGTATTTTATCTCTCAGCAGCATTTGACACAGTTGATCATTTTTTTCTTTGAAACCTTTTCTTCACATTGCTTCTGGGACACCACACTTCTCTATTTTCCCTCCTATTTGGCTGTTTCTTCTTGGTGTTCAGCATCTATCCTCTGTATAAACTTTCTCCTTAGGTAATCTTACTCGGTCCCATGACTTTTAATGTCATCTATACGCTAATGAGAGTCATATGTCTAGCTCTGAATTGCTGAAATTGGCTTTAATTTCAACCATCTAGTAAAAGAATCAATTTTATCATGGCCAAACCCAAGTTTTCCTTCCTGTCCTCTTTCCTGCTTAAACTCTCAGTCATCCTTAATTTCTTTTCTCCTCTTACAATCAATTAACTTGTCCCCTCTTGACTAGGTTTTAAAAGAACATTCCAAAATACTCTTAGTGTCTCCATCTCATCACATTACTCATTATAATGGCTTACAAATTTATATATAATCTCACTCTACTTTAGATACACTGGTCTCCTTGCTGTTTCTCAAACACATCAGGCATATTCCTACTCTAGGACTTACATTTTCTCTATCCTTTGCCTAAAATGTTGTTCTTACACATATCTTCAAAGTTCTCCTTATTTTCCTTTAGTTACTTAACTAAAATTCAGCTTAACAGTGGAATCTCTCTTGTCACGACCTAAAATTGCAATCCCAAGACCTCCTGGCAAACTCTTTCCTTCTCCCTTCCTTTACATTTCTCTTTAGCACATGCTTTCATCTATCTATTGTTTATCTAGTACTGTATATTTTATCTCACTATAATACAAGCTCTTTTTTAAAAAAGATTTTATTTATTACAGCAAGAGAGGAACACAAGCAGGAAGAGTAGGAGAGGGAGAAGCAGGCTCCCTGCAAAGCAGGCAAGGAGCCTGATGCAGGGCTCGATCCCAGGACCCTGGGATCATGACGTGAGTCGAAGGCAGATACTTAACAACTGAGCTACCCAGGTGCCCCACAAGCTTCTTTTTTAAAAGACTTTATTTGTTTATTTGACAGAGATCACAAGTAGGCAGAGAGACAGGTTGAGGGGGCAGGCTGAGCAGAGAGCTTTATGTGGGCCTCTATCCCAGGACCCTAAGATCATGACCTGAGCCAAAGGCAGAGGCTTAACTCACTGAGCCACCCAGGTGACCCTATAATGAAAGCTTCTTGACAGCATGAAATTCATTCCCTCTGCCCCACCCTTCTTCTCCTTCTACAAGAGTTCCTGATACATAGTGCTTAAAAGGTTAACCAGCATGTAGTAGGTACCCAGTAAATACTTGGCAACTCAGTTAAATGATTTGGCAGTAAAATGAATGGTTTAAACCTGTAAGTCTACCAAATGAACCAAGGTTATATAGGATGTCAACATTTAGAGAAATTGAATGGTATATGAGAACTTTCTGTATTCTGCAACTTTCCTGTAAATCTAAGATTTTTCAAAAATAGAAGTTCATTAAAAAATAAGACAAACCCTAAGTCTTTCTTTATTAACACTGTAACCTAACCAGCTGGGTTAATAAAATGCTAAACATTACTTTATAATCTGAAAGCAATAAAGTATCATTGCTAGAAAGGCCATTAAGGACCCATTGGAGTAATCCTTTTATATTATAGATGGAGACAGTAGCAGAGCCAAGGCTGATTTCTAATCAGGTGCTTTGTCTATCTTTGTTCATTGCTATTCCTTTTATGGTCAAATAAAGCCAGTTACAGTGTGAGGGAATTTTCCTTATCCTTGAACTTTGCAGCCTTTAAAACCATTTTTGACAGTCATTTATGAATGAGATCAAGTGTGAAAAAAGTAATGTTCTCTTTGGCAATTAAGGGACACACCTAGAATAACCAGGATCAAAAAGACAAGAAATTATAAGTAATAGCAAGAATGCAGAGAAAAAGGAACTCTTGTGCATTGTGGGTAGGAATTTAAATTGGTGCAGCCACTGTAGAAAATAGTATGGAGCTTTCTCCAAAAAATTAAACACAGAAATACCATATTATACCATAATTACACTCCTGGGTAATTACCCCCCCAAAAAACCCACAAAAACACTAATCTGAAAAGATATATAAACCCTTACATTTATTATGGCATTATTTACAATAACCAAAATAAGGAAGCAACCCAAGTGTCCATCAATACACGAATAGATAAAGAGGATATGGTGTGTATACACACACACACACACACACACACACTCACACTCACACCATGGAATATTACTCACCCATAAAATAGAATGAGATATTGCCATTTTCAACAAATATGGACCTAGAGAGTATTAAGCTAAATGAGGTATGTCAAAGAAAGGCAAATACCATATGAATTCACTTATAACTGAAATCTAAAAAAAAAAAAATCGAAACAAACGAATAAACAAAAAACTAGAAACCCATTAATGCAGAGAATAGACTCATAGTTGCCAGAGGAGTAGGAGTAAGGAGATGAGCAAAATGTGTGAAACGGAGTAGGAGATGCCTGCTTCCAGTTGTGGCATGAATAAGTCACTGGGATATACAGCATAGGAAATATAGTCAATGGTTATATACAATGTTGTATGGAGACAGATGATAGCTACACTTGTGGGGAGACAGCATAATGTATAGACTTGTCGAGTCACTGTGTTGTGCTCCTGAAACTGGTGTAATGTTGTGTGTCAACTCTGCTTTAATTAAAAATTAAGGGACATGTTTATTGAGTTCTGTCATAAACTTTATGGATGCAACACCATTATTTGAATGTGAAGAATTAAACCCACCAGTTTACAAACAATGGAGTTGACATAATATGTTTAATGTCAACAGAAGACCTATTGTTTTTTCATTTAATTTATGCTGCCTAGCATTAGGTGGTATTTGTAGTCTACATTTTCTCACAACAAAATGTTAAATGACAAAATAATCTCTTTCAAATAGGGTTTGTGGGGAATCTCTTGTGGTTTCTCTTTATAATATCAAAAATAATCAGACTCTATGTTAATAGTCACATTAGTAACTTGATAAGTGTTGATTAAAAAATAAAATGCAAGATGTAAAAGCTATTTCTATTCTAGTAATAGTTTATATTAGTATATATTCATTTATCAATAAAGTGTCTACAATTACTTAAAAGAGTAGTACATATCTGTGAGACTTTTATTCAATTCACAAATAAGTGTTAATGATTTAAGAAATTTATATGTGTTTAAAATAAGCTCACACTCTTCAGAGTTTTGTTTTTGTTTGTTTGGTTTTGGTCCACATGTTTGGGAATTCTAGTGTGTGTGAAGCTAACTATGTAAAATTTTGGCATAACAATGAATGGCTGGTAATGAGAATGTGGATAATTTGATTTACTTCTTTATACTTGCTTGTACTGTATAATTTTTAAAAAAATAATCATATCTTGAATTTACTATTTCCAAAAAATGAACAAATGCTCTTTTAAAATATGTGCATTTATTCTTGTTATCTCAGTTGAACCTCAGAAATAATAAGAGACTTAAAATCTAGATGCCTGCTTCAAAACTACTGGAAAATACTTTTGACACCTTGCCAAATCACTTTCTTGATTCCATATTCCTTTTTAGTTTCTTTT
The DNA here is from genome assembly GCF_022355385.1 of Mustela nigripes. NCBI lineage: Eukaryota > Metazoa > Chordata > Mammalia > Carnivora > Mustelidae > Mustela > Mustela nigripes. Next base: position 9,269,222 of record NC_081575.1, read on the forward strand.
TTCCCCATTTCAGAAAAACCCCTGAAATAAACACATCATCAAAAACTGAGTTCTAATCATGGATACACTCAACCAATGGCTGACTTGACATCTGATATATCTTCTTGATTCTGAAATGCCTTGTTCATTTAATAACACCTTCTATAACACGTTCTATTAGGAGCTGTATCTCCCACAAAAAGATATGTTGAAGTCCTTACCCCCAGAGTCTCAGAATGTGACCTTACTTTGCATAAGGTTATCGCAAATGTAATTAGTTAAGATGTGGTCAGAGCAAGGTAGGCCCCTAATCCATTATCAATGGTATCCTTATAAGAAGATGCCAAGAATAGGACATCAGTAAGATGGCAGAATAGGAGGTTTCCCACTCATATTCTCCCAGAGCAATAATAATTTGATAGTCATCCACAGACAGAAGTCCCTTTGTGAGAATTCTGGGATACAGGTAGGAGGTTGCAGAACCCTGGTGGAGCCCAAGCTGAAGGAGGGCTTTTTTTGAGAAGGCATGCCTATGCTCAGGTGGCAGGCTCATTGACCATGGTTTTGCTTACAAACACAGAAACAGCCCTATCCCCTTATGGATTCAGTTATAGCCCCTTTGACTTGAACCTGCCACAAGCAACATTTGCCAAGGGACCTAGGAGGACCCAGATCCATCTTTGCTGTAGATAACCAACCTGGCAAACCTGGTCCCAGTTTTGGGATAATAATGCTATTCTGTCTCCTCAGCCATGTTCTGGAATTGTATTGCCCACCCAGAGATTTCCAGGTAGACACACACACATCCTTGTCCCTAAAGTCAGGTCTGCCAACCTCAGTCCAACTACAGATCCTGAAATGTACCTGTATTTTGGCTCCAGTGCCTCTCAGTCATGTTCTGGGAGCAGTTTTGCCCAACATGGGAACTGGTTGATGATATGAGAGATATATGATAGAATAAAAAACCCTAAACATGTACAGAACCAGAAAAGACCCTAAATAGCCAAAGTAATCTTAAGAAAGAAAAACAAAGCAGTAAGCTCACATTTCCTGATTTCAAATTATATTATAAAGCTATGGTAATCAAAACAGTGTGATATTGCCATTAAAAACAGATATATAGACCAATAGAACAGAATAGAGAGTCCAGAAATAAACTTGTGCATATATGATCAACCCATTTGACAACAGTACCAAGAATACACAATGGTCTCTTTCATAACTGGTGCTGGGTAAAAGATATCCACAGGTATGATATTAAATTGGACCCTTATCAGATGCCATATACAAAATTTATTTCAAATGAAATAAAGACTTAAATTTTAAGAGCTAAAACTATGAAACTCTTATAGGAAAACATAGGGAAAAACTCTTACCTTTGTTCTTGGCAACAGTTTTTTGAATTTGACACCAAAAGCAAAGGCAACGAAAGCAAAAATAGACCAGTGGGACTACATCAAACTAAAAAGCTTCTGCACAGCAAAGGAAACAATCATCTAAATGATAAGCAATCCAAAGACTGGGAAAAGCAACTTTTTTGTTTATTCTTTTTTAGTAACCTCTACACCCAGTGTGGGACTCAAACTCACAATCCCAAGGTCAAGAGTCACATGTTCTTCTGACTGAACCAGCCAGGAACCAGAAAACCACATTTTTGCAAAGGGAATAAGATCTAATATATATAAGGAACACATACAACCCAATAGCAAAAAATCAGGTAATTTGATTTAAAAATGGGCCAAGGAATTTAATAAACATTTCTCCAAAGATAACATCCATATGGCCAACAATAATATAAAAATGTGCTCAACTGGGGCACCTGGGTGGCTCAGTTGTTAAGCGTCTGCCTTCAGCTCAGGTCATGATTCCAGGGTCCTGGGATCGAGGGCTCCCTACTCAGTGGGAAGCCTGCTTCTCCCTCTACCACTCCCCCTGCTTGTGTTCCTGCTTTTGCTGTCTCTTTCTCTCTGTCAAATAAATAAATAAAATCTTTTTTAAAAATGTGCTCAACATCAGTAGTCATCAGGGAAATGCAAATCAGAACCACCATGAGATATTATTTCACACTTATTAGGATTGGTATTCTTAAAAAGACAAGAGATAACAAGTGTTGGCCCGGGTATGGAGAAAAGGGGACACTTGTACACTGTACAAGAGAATGTAAATTGATATAGCCATTATGGAAAGCAGTATTGAGTTTCCTCAAAAATTTAAAAATAGAAGTATATAATCTAGAAATCCCCCTTCTGTGTATATATCCAAAAGAATGAAATCAGTATATCAAAAAGATATGTGTATACCCATGTTCATGTAACATTATTTACAATAACCAAAATATAAAAACATCCTAAATAAATACATGTGATGAATAAAGAAATAAAGAAAATGAATTATATACATATGATGGAATATTATCCAGTCATAAGGAAAGAAATCCTGCCATTTGCCACAACATGGATGGACCTGGGGGAGAGATTATGCTAAATAAAATATTCTAGACACAGAAATACAAATCCTTTTTGATCTCACCTATATGTGGAACCTAAAAAAGTTCAACTCAGAGCCAGAGTAGAATGGTGGTTGCCAGGAACTGGGGAAAGGGGAATTAGGGAAACGGTGAGATATTGGTCACAATGTATAAACTTTCAGTTACAAAGTTAATAAATTCCAAGGATCTAATATCTAGTATAATGACATAGTTAACAATACTGCATTGTATACTTGAAATTTGCTGAAGGACTAGATCCTATTCTTACCACCCAAATGAAATGCTAACTATATTGAGGTCATAGGTGTGTTAATTAGCTTGATTGTGGTAATCATTTCACAATGTATAGGTAAGTCAAGTTGTCACATCATATACTTTTAATATATATAATTTTCATTTGTTAAATATACCTCACTAAAGCTAGAAAGAATAAAATGAAGATGGCCATATGAAGACAGAACGACAGACAAGAAGAACACCATGAGGATGAAGGCAGCTGCAAGTCAAAAATGACAGTTTCCTGCAAACCACCAAAAACTAGATGAGGCTAGAGAAGAGGGAACATGACACCACTGACAACTTTATTTCAGAGTTCTAGCCTCCAGAACTCTAAGATGATATATTTTCTGTTGTTTGAGCCACCTGGTTTATGGTATTTTGTTATAGCAGTCCCAGGAAGCTAATACACACCCTTTGCAGAGTTTATCATGAAACAACTGAATAGGTTTCACAACTCTCAGGGTTTTATGCTTAAACAGCCATAAGACTAGAGAAAAAGATGCAGAATGCTACAAAACGTGCATCAGTGGCCTTATTGAAATTCACCCTATGGAAGAAGGAAAAGGAGAACTTCTCACTCAGAAGATCTGTGAAGGGCCCAAGAAATTCACTCAGAGATTGGAAGTGTCTGCAATGAGAAAGGCAAGAATCTAATTACGTTGTCAGATTTCTCCTTTTGCTGGTGATTTTTCAAGTGTGATCCCTGGACTGGCGTCATCATCATCATCCCTTCAAAACTTGGTAGTCACGTAAATTACTGGGCCCCCACTCCAGGCCTACTGAATCAGAAACTCTTGTGGTGGGTTCCCACCATGTGTGTTTTAACAAGCTCTCCAGGTCATTTTAATGAATACAAAAGTTCATGCACCACGGATTTATGTGGTAGACTTGCTGGTTTGTTCCCTTTGCCTATTTCAATAGGAAGAAAGAGAACTGGAGAGAAATGGCTCGGTGGAAAGGGGGCAGCAATAGCTAAGGAGGTACTCTCCCTGCTGGGCATAACAAGGATGCATTATTTTATCATGGATCAAGTAGGCACCCTAGATTTTGAGCCATACTCCTGTTACTATAGCCACAAGGGCTGGCTGTAGGGCAAGGGCAAGTCTGGCAGCAACATGCTATGGGGTATTCCTCTGAGTGAAGAATGAGGGAGTGTTGAAAAGGTCTGACTGGTGTGAATTTACCATAAATGTTCACTTCAATCTAAATTTAGAGCTCTTGTATAGCATCCCTTAAAATATCTTCTCTCCTAGAAAATAGGTTAATTTAACCCCCAGGCTTTATTTTATTTTATTTTTGTTATGTTCACTTAGCCACTGTTCAGTACATCATTAGTTTTTGTTGTAGTGTTCAGTGATTCATTAGTTAAGTATAACACCCAGTGCTCATCACAGCACGTGCCCTCCTTAATACCCATCACCCTGTTACTTCCTCCCCTCACCCCTTCCCCTCTGAAACCCTCAGATTGTTTCCCAGGTCCACAGTCTCTCATGGTTCTCTCCCTCTCTGATTTATCCCACTTTGGATTTTCCTCCCTCCCGCTGTGGTCCTCCATACTATTCCTTATGTTCCACATATGAGTGAAACCATATGATAACTGTCTTTATCTGCTTGACTTACTTCACTTAACATAATCCCCTCCAGTTCCATCTATGTCAATGCAAATGGTAGGTATTCGTCCTTTTTGATGGCTGAGTAATATTCCCTTGTATATATGTACCCCAGGGCTTTCTGTGGTGCTGGCTGGCAGGCAAGCACTACCTGTTCCTCAGTATAGAAATCAGTGGGCTAAACAGGCTGGGAGTCTGACAGATCCTGACAGATAGAAGGTTATTATTATCATTCCTGTATATAGAAGACAAAATTTTATGTAAATAATTTATAAATTAAAAGTTGCAAGTTTTGTTACAATTTGCCTTGACTAACACAGCTTTCTTTCTTTTTAATTTTATTTTTTTTTTCAGTGTTCCAAGATTCATTGTTTATGCACCACACCCAGTGCTCCATGCAATACCTGCCCTCCTTAATATTCACCACTAGGCTCACCCAACCCTCCACCCCACTCCCCTCCAAAACCCTCAGTTTGTTTCTCAAAGTCCACAGTTTCTCATGGTTCATCTCCCCCTCCAATTTTCCCCAATTCATTTTTCCTTTCCTTCTCCTAATATCCTCCATCTTATTTCTTGTGCTCCACAAGTAAGTGAAACCATATGATACTTGACTATCTCAGCTTGACTTATTTCACTCAGCATAATCTCCTCCAGTCCTGTCTATGTTGATGTAAAAATTGAGTATTCGTCCTTTCTGATGGAGGCATAATACTCCACTGTATATATGAACCATATCCTCTTTATCCATTCGTCCATTGAAGGACATCTTGGTTCTTTCCATAGTTTGGCGACTGTGGCCATTGCTGCTATGAACATTGGGGTACACATGGCACTTCTTTTCACTACATCAGTATCTTTGGGGTAAATACCCAGGAGTGCAATTGCAGGGTCATAGGGAAGCTCTATTTTTAATTTCCTAAGGAACCTCCACACTGTTTTCCAAAGTGGGTGCACCAGCTTGCATTCCCACCAACAGTGTAAGAGGGTTCCCCTTTCTCCACATCCTCTCCAACCTTGTTGTTTACTGTCTTGTTGATTTTAACTGCTAACACAGGTTTTTTTTTTCTTGCTTTTGTTTTTTTTTGGAGATAAGAAAAACATGTTTTGATATGTATATTCAGATGCCGTACACAGATACATGATGTTTGTCAATTTGTACCCAAAGCCGAAATACAAAATGCAGGAGGTAGCTCTTGAATGGTTGCATGTGCATGGGATCAGAAAACTAACAATTTAGTCTAGAAATCAAATTCTACACAATGGTGGGCCTTTGGACTAGAAAGGACTGGATTGGATTCTAAGATGGTGGGCCTTTTGGGTGGGAGGATGGGTGAAATAAGTGATTGGATTTAAAGAGTAGACTTATCACGATGAGCACTGAGTAATGCACATAATTGTTGAGTCACTATATTGTACACCCGAAACTAATATAATGCTATATATTAACTATACTTGAACTAACATAAAAAACTTTAAAGAAAGAAATAGAACAAAATGTTGGGCCTTTACATAGAAACCATTCATACAGGTGATAAATAATAGGCCACAGGCTAAATAGGTAGAAAAATTGTTTTCATGGGCTTAAAGATTTAGGGTCTAAAGGAGTCATCTAAACCATGCTAATATCTAATGCAAGAGTATCCTCTAAAATTGTTCTGCAAAATCAACCAGCCCTCTAGTAGTAATGAGCTCCCTGCTTTTTGAGGCAGACTGAACAATGTTATTGCTCTGAACTGAGCTTTGCTTTCCTATAATTTCTACCTATTGGCATACTGGTGGAGAATTGGGAGAATAAATACTGACTGAATTGAATAAAAATTTTTCTTGAGCCAACTCTCTGAGGCCACATCAATTGACATTACCCAGAGTTCGGACATTAGTCATAATGAATGTTATACTGAAATATGTATATGTATTTGTTAATGTCTTAAATGTGGCAGAATAAGTTACCTAGGAGACTGAACTTATCCATGTACCTAGGAGATTAAATAAAATATAGATATGAAATATATTTGTAATAGTAAAGTACTACACAAATTTAATGGGTATTATCACAGCAATGGCACTGTCCTTGGCATGAAAATTTTACCAGAGCAAAGAGCAGAGAAGAATTGATGTTGCTGTATAAGTGAAAAGACAATGTCTCTAGTACCACTTTTTTTTAGTAGATATTCATGTTTCATTTCTGTTTTGTTTCTGTCTCCACTCAGCTAAGTCACAAAAGGAACGACTCAGGCAATTATGTAGATACTGGAACAAATAAGAGTTGGTACCATGTGCTAGAAATTCAAGGTAGGCAGTTGGTTTAGGTTAGGTGAGTATTAGGTGAATGAGGCCACTGTTGCACCTGGTACACAGAATTGCATTTGTTGTAAAGAGAATTTGAGGAAAAAAAATCGGATGTTAGGAAGTGATATTGCCGATGAATTGGGCCACTTTATGACCTGAATATTTATCCCTAAAGAACCAACATGTAGATATCAGAGCAACCTAAGAGGCCCCATCAACCAAATTATTTATCCCACCAAGGATCACATATTAACACATGAACTTGAATTAGTCTTTTAATGTTAGAATGCTGGGAAGATGATTTCCCACTAGCTGGAGAAAGAGAAATAAACACACTAGTTATTGAAGACACTCGCAAGGATAATCTTCTTAATGCTTGACTCCTACTTACAAGTTTTCAAACCTATGCTTATACAATTTTGAGCATTCTCATCAGGGGTTTAATCAAGTTCTACCTAGTGACCCAACCCACTAATTTAGTAGCCTTCAGGTCTTGACAGTCTCTAAGGATCTTCTCTTATTGAAATGTTTTCCTATAAAATATGGTAGGAAGTAAAAGAAGAAAACCAGTTGACACCAAATCTTAAAAACCTAGTAAGTGTGCCCAATAGTAAAAACTGTCATAATAGAGGCATTAGACTAACCAATAAAAATCACGTAATCCCCCAAGAGAAAAGCTATGAAAGGGGTGGAAGAAAAGGAAAAGGTGGGAAGTACAAGTTTGGGAGTTCTCTCCCCAAGGGAGTTGGCTTGGTTGGGAAGAGGAGGTTAAAAAATCTTTCCCCTTTTCCCAAAGAGAAAAGGCTTTCCAAGTATTAAGAAGTTAGTGATTTCCATGGCATATGTAAGCTACTAGATTTTATTTCATCCTGCATAATTAAGTAAACAAATGGTTTTACTTTCTTGTGCATAATAAATAAATCTTATCTTTTCCACTAAGTGTTATGCACAAGAAAAACATGTGGAATTTAAAATATGAACAATTTAGAAAGATTGTATGTTCCTATGACATTAATATTTAGTCAGTCATAAAACTTTAAAAAATGATTTACTTGTAGCAAAAGAGTAGGAAGTCACCATGGCGCTCATCTGGGTCATCCTCTTATTTTACAGAGAAAATCGAATTCCTTTGTAACCCTCACATAACCCAGGGGACTAGGCAGGCACCAGTTCAAGCTAGCATTTTGGCCTTCACATTTTTACTTGGTCAGGAGATTCTCTCCAAGGTTGTTTACTTCAAAAACAAACAGTAAGGATAGTCTAAGGGTCCTTGAGGGAAAGTTCAAAATACACATAGTGACCTGCAAACAGCAAGTTTAGAGGAGCAGAATCAGTATTATTAAAGATAAATCATGCCTAGTTTCTAGACCTAAGTGGGTCAAGATTAGAATGGGAACATGTTGGGAGCAAGAATGAGTAAAGAGGGGCTGTTTTTTCATACATCATGTATCACATCTATTGGTCTGTGGTGAATCATACTTGAAGTTGAGCTGGGTTAAAAGAACAAACTAGAAAAAAATAGATGGGTAAGTGGCTTTTCAAAATTAGCAAAGCCTAGAACCTAGAGCTGACTCCAGGTCCAAAGTACTCTCCTTTAAGCCATTTCTAAACATGTTTATAGAAATAATGTAGGTTAGATGACACAGCAATAGATTCCAGAAGGTTATATCATCTGCTCTTTCTTTCCTTCTTTCTTCCTTCTTTCTTCTTTCTTTTTCTTTCTTCTTTCTTTTTCTTTCTTTCTTTCTTTCTTTCTTTCTTTCGTCATTTACATCTCAGGATAAGAAAATTACAGTTGCATTGACTCACTGATGTAGCTGATAACTTTAGCACCTTCCACATTTTGCAAGTGCAGGACTGGACTTTCGTTATGTGCAAGTCTAGTCTCATTCTTCAGACTGGTCACACTTTTCATAAGAATGTTTCAGAGACTCACTTAGAAATCTGATTCATCCCTACATTAGCTACACTTAGAAATGAAATTCTTTGGGGGTTTTCTTGGTGTTTATGAGAGGCACTGAATATTGCACATTTGAAAACACATTTGAAGTTTTGCTGAGAGGAAGGAGATGGATTCACACCAGGGAAAGTGGCTTTTTGGTAGAAAAGCTCTATGTTGATGATAGGCGTCAATGACAATTTGTAGTTTGACATAAAATTTAAGCTGACTGGATGTTCAGAGATAAGAATTCAATCAACAGTTCCTCTCTTAAAGTGAAATGCTTTTGGGTATACAGTTTATTGGTGTTTTCTATTGAACTTAAGAAATAGAATACGGATCTGATCAGTCTGTTCCTCCACATTTAAGTGCTAAGACCATCCTATCCAAGCCTTAATTTTGATATGACATTAATGCTGTAAATGCAATGAACACAAGACTCCATTATTTGGGTATTTTCTTTGGAGTATGAGAGCAACTCTGTTGGGAGTATTGAGAGCAGCACTGATCCATTACTGACTATTGCCTTCCTTCCAGGGATCTCATTGCTATTATGATCAGAAAAAAACTACCATATTAGCCAGAAGAGTGTTGTCTATTTAACTGCTGACCCTAGTATCACATAATGCTAGAAAGAGCTATTGGTTTTCAGCATTTGTTGGTAAAAGAAATAAAAGCAAAATGTAAATAATGGGAAGGTGATACGTAATTTTGGGGATCTGCCTTCTTACTTGTTGCGTACAAGGATGATGGCATTTTTATCAGCTGCTAGCTGAGTAGTTGGCAAGCAGTGATTACAAATACATGCCCACCAGAAGCATGAATGAATGAACAGAATTCCATGTATGTCTCTCTCTCTGCATCTTGTGTTTGTGGGGTTTTTTTTGGGTTTTTTTTTTGTAGTTTTTTTTTTTTTTTTAAGCAAGTATCATTACATTCTGAGTCCTAGCCCACTCCCTGTCACTTGCTGTGATTTTTAAAATACTCACCAAGTTTCAATCCAGTAACTTCACCGAAGGTTCATTATTCGCATTCAGCAGAAACGATACAGTGATTTCGCCGTTGCTTAGGCAGCAGTGTCTCCAATATGCTTAATAAAGCTCAGTTGACTCTGTCAGACTATAGGCTTATCTACAAGTTATAGGGTTCAGATGTAAGTTTTGGTATGCCAGTTCACTGGATTATTTCATATAGTAGCCCTTCTCAAAATCTTTTTATAGATCTGATAAATTTACCTCAGAAACTCCTAAACTGGAAATTATCTCTCAACCTATACAACCGTACATGTCCTGATTCCTGAGAAGTTACATTCTCCCAAATATTCTGATTATCTGGTTCCAAGTTTACAGAAACTCTGAGGAGTAGTCCTTTGGTTTCTCAGATAAGCTGTTTTATTCAGCAAGTTAGGGTGTTTTTCTGCAGCAGCAACGTATTTTATAGGCAAATTTGAAATCTTCAGGTATCGTCAGGATCCATAATAATTCTAAGGTCCTTAACTGTGTTCAAATTGTCCAATATTCATATAATTATTTGAAGCCGAGGAACAGACTCCTCAGAGCAAACCTAGCTGTTCCCATTGCTTTGAGACTAGGCATTTGAGCACTGTTAATTCTAGACTATGAGAGCTCTGATCCTTACTAACCAAAGGTTTTTGCTTTTTATCTTCACTTTTTCCCTTGATTCAGGGTCTGTGTATTGTAGTCTTAAAACTCTTAGCTTGTTTTAGTAAAAAGTTGCCAAAAGCCATGTAATTGTCATCCACATGCAGATACCACCTTAAGAGAGAGCCCCAAGCTTTCTGCTGGGGCTTCTACAAGACAGTGGCCATCCGCCTGGGAGTTCCACATGCTCCTAATTACCCAGTGGGGATTGCACCAAGTGCCTATGGCTATAGCTCAGGTAAAAGTCAGCCTTTTTTTTTTTTAAAAAAAGATTTTATATATTTATTTGAGAGAAAAAAGGTAAGAAAGAAAGAACACAAGAGTGGGGAGGGTCAAAGGGAAAAGCAGACTCCCCACTGAATGGGGAACCTTATACAGGGCTCAATCCTGGGACTCCGGCATCATGACCTGAGTAGAAGGCAGACACTTAACTGATTGAGCCAAGCAGGTGCCCTGAGAGTTAGCCTTTTTGTTGCTGGGATCAGATCTGGAGTTAATTCTAAAGTAAGATGTGCAGGAGCTGTTACCTACACCCCAGTGTTTCAAGTTCAGCACTGGTCAGTACACAGAGAAGAGAATAGTTTGCCAGCCACACCTGGAAAGAAACCCAGAACATCTGTGAACTCTAGTTTGGAAACTTTCAACTTGATAGTGTTCATCTGCTAAAAGCTGTAAGCTGCTTCTTCCCTGATATTCATATAGCACAGTTCCTATACACTGAAAATGGTGTTCATACTGGAAGTGACAGAATTTCAAGATCAACAATTATGAAGGCAAAAATCAGAATTACTGTCAATTCCTTTACAGACCTCCCTCCTTTAATCCTCAGCAGTGAGGAAGTCTGGTCTCTGAATGGTCATTGCACTACTCTTTCCAGACGATTTCAGACTTGTTAACTCTGGTTAAACCATCCTACAGTAGTTTTTCAAATATCTTCTCTAGTGTCAATAGAATCCCAAGAGTCTTTCATTACTTATAATTGATCAAATTTTGCCCGTTGTTAGTAGTAGAATTCATTCCAGGACTTGTTTTCCCTCCTGGCAATTATCATTAAATTCATATTCCCACCTTCCCACAAGCAGTTAAATGTAACCGAAGAGAAAACAACTACACAGATTGATCTCACAGCCAGGACCCCAAAGTGGGCCTTCCTTCTGTCCAAAAATCCTACTGCATTTTTTCTGTTCCTTTTATACTTATACTTCCCATTTTCAGTTATTATTTTGCACCTTCTCCATTCTTTTTTTTGTCATCAATTTATTCAAAAAGATTTATCATAAGTTGAAAGTGTACAGTGTTCTGATTTGAAACACTTACATAATGCAAAAAATGATTAGTATTAGTGAACATCTCCATGATGTCACATAATTACCATTTCTTTTTAAAATTTGTGTGAGTATAGTTAATGTACATTGTTACATTAGATTCAGGGGTACAACATAGTGATTGGACAAGTTTATATATTATGCCAAGCTCACCACAGGTGTAGCTACCATCTGTCACCGTACAGCACTATTACAATATCATTGATTATATTCCTTACCCTGTGCCTTTTATTCCCTTGACGTATTCGTTTCATAACTGGAAGCTTGTATCTCCTTTCCCCTTCACCCATTTTGGCCATCCCTCCAGCTCCTCTCCCCTCTAGCAACCATCAGTTTGTGTTCTGTATTTATAGGTCTGATTCTGCTCTTTGTTTATTCTTTTGGTTTTTTTAGATTCCATAATATGAGCGAAATCATATAGTATTTATCTTTCTCAGTCTGACTTATTTCATTTAGCATAATACCTTCTAGGTCCAACCATGTTCTTGCGAATGGCACAATATCATCCTTTTTATGGTTGAGTAATTTTCTATCGTATATATACATCACATCTTCCTTATCAATTCCTCTATTAATGGACACTTGGGCTGCTTCCATATCTTGGCTATTGTGAATAATTCTATAGTAAACATCAAGGCGCATTTATCTTTTCATATTAGTGTTTTCATTTTCTTTGGGTAAATACCCAGTAGTGGAATTATTGTACCGTACACTATTTTTATTTTTCATTTTTTGAGTAACCCCCATACTGGTTTTCACTGTGGCTCTACCAATTTACAATTTCTTCTTTGTGGTGAAAAAATTTAGGATCTTACACTACTCACAAAAATTAACTTGAAATGGATTAAAGACTTAAACATAAGACTTGATACCAAATAACTTTTAGAAGAAAACAGAAGGGAAATATCTCCTTGACATTAGTCTTGGCAATGATATTTTAGATATGGCACCAAAAGCATGAGCAGCAAAAGCAAAAATTAATAAGTGAGACTACATCAAACTAAGAAGCTTTTGCACAGCAAAAGAAACAGTGAACAAAATGAAAAGGTAACTTATGGAATAGGAGAATATATTTGCATCTTCTCCATTCTTACTTTTTTTTTTTATAGAGAATGTACACACATGTACATGAGCAGGGAAGGGGGTAGGACTTCAGCTAAAATCAAGTGTCAGATGTTTTACCCACTAAGCCACCTAGGCACCCCATCCCTTCTCCATTCTTAACCATATCATTCTCACCTAGTGACCTTGGTCACTAGTTCACTAAGAAAATAGGAGTAATCAAAGGAGAAATCCGGGGTGCCTAGGTGGCTCAGTCAGTTAAGCATCTGACTCTTGATTTTAGCTCAGGTCATGATCTCAGAATTATGGGATGGAGTCTTGCACTGGGTTCTGTACTCAGCATGGAATTTGCTTGTCCCTCTCCATTTGCTCCTCCCCCTGCTCATATGCTTGTGCGCGCTCTCTCTCTCTCTCTCTCTGTCAAATAAATAAATAAAAATATTTTTTAAAAAGAGAGAAATCCTATGTTCTTACCATCAAAACTGTCAAACTACCTATATCTCCCTTTTGATGCAATTAACTTTATGTACTGAGATCTAAAACCAAACCCCTCTAGTGGTACAATAGAGTCCAACCCTCCTTGCTTGTGGAAGAAGTTCACTGCAGCAAATCTTTCTCCTGCATTATCAATTATTCATCTATCACATCATTCCTATCATGCAAACATGTTGGAATAGATCTCCTCGTCAAACAAAAATTAAACAAAAGTCTCCCTTAATGTCACATGCTCTTCAAGTCATTATCTACTTCTTTATCCCTTTTTACAGCCAGATGCACTGTTCAATCTTCAGTCCCTTTCTCATTCACCCTCTCAGTATCATTTGATACAATTGATCACCCATCCCTTGAAATACTTTCTTCCACTGTTTTCCAGGGCACCATTGTTTTGGTTCTACTTTTCCCTTCCTGGCTACTACTTTTCAGATTCATTATTTCTTTGTTGTCTTCGCTTCTAACCATAAGAGTGTCTCTTCCTGCTGGAAACCCCTTCTCTACCAATAGTAACTCCCCAGATGATTACCTCCATTCTGCCAATTCCTCAGACAAAAAGAAACATTGCATTATCTTTGATCCATTTCATTCTTTCACCCCCAAATCCAATCCATCAGCAAAGCTTATTAATATTTTCTCTTTTTTTAAAAGTTTTATTTATTTATTTATTTATTTATTTATTTATTTAATGGGAGGGTGTTTTGTGGGGTTATTTTTGTCTTTTAAAATATATTCAGAACCTATTTCTGACCTTCTTCAGTATCCCATAGCCCAAGTCACCAACACCTGAATTAATGCACTAGCTCTCTGGATTCTCTCATTCCATTCTTCCCCAATTGAGGCTGTTTACACAGCATCCAGAGTGATCCTTTTAAAATATGAATTGAATCATATCCTCCAAACAAAACTGTCCAGTGACTCCCCCATCTTGTTTAGGTAGAACCAATAATTGTACAGTATTCTACAAGGCCCCGCATGAGATGTCTTCTTACCTCCTTTGTTGTCTCTTCCTCTATTTTACTCTGGTCCAAGTACTAGGCCCCCTTGCTGGTCATACCAACCACATACCTTCCTCAAGGCCTTTGCCCTCATCGTTCTGTATATCCAGAAATTTCTTACCTCAGATAAATATGATTTGCTCTCTCCCTTCATTCAGGTCTCTGCTTAATTGTCACTGGAGATGAGAGTATTTCTGCATGTACCTTATAAAAACCAGTCAATCACCCTCTAACTCACTCACTTAAAAAATTGTCTTACACAAGACTTTTAGATGTAATTGTTTTCTGACTATTGCCCATCTTATACACTAGAACAAATATAAGGTTTCTTCCCATGCATATAAAGGTTTTTTTTTTAAATCTAGAGTCAATTAGCCAACATATAGTACATCATTAGTTTCAGATGTAGGGTTCAGGAATTTATCAGATGCATATAATACTCAGTGCTCATCACATCACATGCTCCCCTTAATGCCCATCACCCAATTACCCCATCCTCCCCCACCTCCCCTTCTAGCAACCATCAGTCTGTTTCCTATTGTTAAGAGTCTCTCATGGTTTGTCTCCGTCCCTGATGACTTCCCATTCAGTTTTCCCTCCCTTCCCCTAATGATCCTCTGCACCATTTCTTACATTCCACCTATGAATGATACCGTATGATAACTTTCTTTCTCTGATTGGAAAAGTAAGATTTAGATCTTGGTTTTCTTAAGTGCTGTACTCATAGTATCTAGGATATTGCTTGGAATAGAATGAGGCCTCAATAATAAATATTTATTGAATAAATGATTTAATTACCACCTTTCGTTCATGTATCTCTCCTCTCACTACATCTCTGAGCCCCAGAGCCCTTACCCTTTGTGTTTATTCCCTCTATGCAGGATTTTTGCATGCATGGCTCATTCTCAGATCTGAGATGAAATCTCTCCTCACCAGAGAGGCTTTCCCTGATCACCTAACATAAATTATGCCCCACCAGGGTGTCTTTCCATCCCACCATCCAGTTTTATGTTGTCCATAACACCCCTTGCTATCTGCATTCATCTTGTATATTCCTTTACTTATTTTTTGTTTCTTCCCCAACATATCACCAGCAATTAGGGTAGTATCTGCATCTAACTGATACAATGATTATTGAATTTAATATGTTCCAGAAGAACTGACAGTTCTCCAGAGTCAACTCCAGCTCTGCTTCTCTCAGGCAGTTTATTACTTTGAACTATTGTTATTACTTCTCTAGCTTTTTTGGCAAGAGGGGAGCAACGCATCGCACTACCAGGACATATGAGGAACAAGCAAATAAGACCTTTATTTTGTTTGCTGCTTTCCTTTTAAATTTGCTTTGTTGGGCTGGCTATTCCATGCTCCTGACTGAATACCTGCTCTTCCTACAGTTTTATGGTTATTTTCCAATACTACATGGGTCCCTAGTCTCATGCTTCCAGGTGATTTCAAGGTAGAATTTCTCTCCCCTGTTCCAGCTCAGGCTTCCAGTGAGGAAATAGGATATGGCTGGGTTTTTTTGTTTTTTTGTTTGTTTGCTTGCTTGCTTGCTTTGCATTTCTGTATCTCTTTCTTTGCTTGGTAAGTAAGGCTTAGCATAGAGATGAAGCAATTGAAAATGTGGTATAGTCACATTCTTACTTGACTGGCACCACAATGAACAACTACTGATATATTCTCTGGGGCTGGGAAGTATTTAAAGTTAATTCTTCCTCCCTTATCCTGGGTCAAGCCTATACAATAGAAAAGTCAAGGCCAAGGATTGACTAACTGGTAAAGATGCAGTGATATAATTTTACATTCAGGGAGTTTATCATATTACTGAAGAAAGTTATTACTTATTTATTACATAACTAAAGAAAGGAAGACTACTCAAAGGTGTGGGTTCTTCCTGGTCCCTGTCCCACACACTAAAAATGATATCATTGAAACAAAAGGGCTAGGTGACTACAGTGCGTATGGGATACCCCACTGTGGAAGAGCAAACTGTGCTGTTTATCAACAGTTTATATTCTATAACTGTGTTTTGAGGGAGGTACAGGACAGAAAGCCCCTATGTCATCAAGATGTGGGAGGTAATGAAAAACTGTCACATTACAGCCTCCCAGGGATGATAAGAAGGTAAATCGGAGATGGTCTTGGTGCAGCATTTCACAGATTTTCCATCCTCTTGTGTTCCAGGAGTGTCACAAGGCATTCTGCCAAGACCCAGTTCAACCATTTGCCTTAGTGGCCTATGCAGATACATGGAAGGTCACTGAAGTGCCACGTACTTTGTGGTTCTTCTTGTGTCCTCCAGCGACACCCCACCCTCATCCTGGACATATCTACAGTTTTCTTGAGGCTGTCAATACATTTTGCTCCAGTCTATCTTTTACTGCCCTTTCTAAGCCCAGTGAATTCCCACCCCAGTGTCAGGAACATGTCTTAAGCTCTCCATTGTACCTTTAAAGTTCTTTCCCATAGGCTTTAGGTAAGGAACAAGCACCTCTTTCCCACCCCATAGTAAATGGGACTTGTTGCAAACTCCTATCTTTTCTGCAGCAATCCTTTTTGCAAAACCTCTCAATTCCCAGCTCATGGTCCCTTTATCTAGTCTCTAATGGATGTAAGGATTTTGAGATTTGTATGACCTATTATTCACATTTGCTTTGCATCTAGGTGTGGGACCTAGGTTTGATTTTAGAATTTATCAACCTTGACTCTTTGACTAAAGATCCATTTTAATTTTCATGTCATGCATAGTTATCTCATTCTAAACAAATTGTAATTTCCAGATAATTCATATCACTGATCACTTCTTCAATCAACCACTGTAATTTATTAAAGTCCTATAAGTCTCCTTGGCATGTACTTCCCAAATAATTAGACTGCTGAAGGACAGATGGCAACTCTTTATCTTTTCATCTATGTCCATAAGGATTTGGTAGTACACATTCATCAAATTCAGCAGAGAAAATCAAGATTCCCTAGTAGACAGACTAGGGGAATTGAAATGGGAAGATGAGGGCAGGAGATCCTATTAAGATTAACTATGAGTGAGTTCTATCAAACTATGGGGCCTCTCACAGAATTTGGCTCTTTGTCCCATTTGCTTCATACATCATCCTCTCCTTCTTAGTTAAGCATCACTTCATGGTGAATCACTGTAGCAGGTGGGATTGTAACTTCCCTCAGAATATTTGTGTTGACCAAAGCCGATTGAGAAACTCTTTAGGGAATTTTTAACATGGGGTCCAGTATATTGTTAATTTAGCAAATCTACTCAGAATATAATAATTATTCCTCCATTCGTTCACTAAGGACGTGTTTTGAGTACTATTTTCCTGGCACAAGTTTGAATCTGATTTCATAATTTCCACTGGACAAGAATTCGGAATATGGGATGCTGAGATTAAGGTGATATCACTAAATACTAGCTCCTCAGGGTGTTGTGCAAATCTTACTGGAGTCATGTTTGTGAACTGTTCTATAGTAGACGGAGAATACTGTAGCTCTGTTTTATGTAATCTGTCCTCAACTCTGTGCACATATATCTTCGGCAAGGAAGCAGAAAACTCCTAGTTTCTACTTTTCTCCTTATTTCCTCCTTCTACACTTCAGGTATTAAGAAAATTTCAAAATAAATACTTTTTAGAATTAGTTTACAGGACCTGCTTGAAGTCTTACAAACCTATCATGTTGCAGACCTCGAATGGCTGAAATCTTCTGCTCATTTACTATTTTCTAAACTTCCTCAGTACCCCCAACCTTTCGGAATGTTAAGATTGGGGTGACTTTTTGGCTAATCTTTTTATAATACTCAGATTCTTCCTCATCAGACTTAGTTTAGTACACATGTTCTGTTTGTAATTTTTAGCAGCATGAACTTTGGTTGTGTACAGTTCTTAAATTCAAATGTCAAAAATTAGTGTCAAAAAAAAATTAGTGTCGAAGGTAAGTGGATTAGAAAGTCACTTTCTTGGGGTACCTGAGTGGCTCAGTGGGTTAAGCCTCTGCCTTCAGCTCAGGTCATGGTCTCAGGGTCCTGAGATTGAGCCCTTCCTCGGGCTCTCTGCTCAGCAGGGAGCCTGCTTCCACACCCCCACCCCCACCCCCGCCGCCTGCCTCTCTGCCTGCTTGTGATCTCTGTCAAATAAATAAATAAAATCTTTAAAAAAAATTTTTTTAAGCTATTTTCCCAAATTTTAAATTTGTAAAAGTTATTTTCTGGCTGCTCCCTGGTCATCAGAGTAATTAATTTCCTGGAGATAATCTCAAGTACTCCACCTGCCCAGAGGTTTTAAATCAGTCTTATAAATTTTAGCATCAGCCTGTTTTAGGTATTTCTCATACCTGCAGTGAGCTAAGTGTGCTTTCCTCTATATAGCAGTCTTTTCATACTTTTATTACTATTGTGCCAAACATCAAAATGACTGTATTTCATATGTGAAGCTTACTTGGAACATAATAATCCCAAATAAGTAAAGTATCATGTCTATAAATCATGGATTAGCAGGTTATAGACAATGGACCAAATTCAGCCAGCCATTTGTTTCCATATATGAAGTTTTATTGGAAAACAGCCATGCTTATTTTTGTATACATTGTCTGGAGCTACTTTCCATGACAATGGAAAGGGTGAGTAGTTTTGAGAGAAGCCTATGGCCCACAAAGTCTAAGATACTTACTATCTAGACCTTTAGAAAAAAGTTGTCAACCCCTGCTCTAAAAACACAATTGATGTCATTAAACCAAAAGTTCAAATTCTATTCTCCCATACCCTAATGATTGACTTGAAATTTGTCCTTCAGAATAATTCGAAGTATCCACTGGCAGTTCACCTGTCTGTGTTGGTTACTTGTTGTGACTGCTTCCAAGTTGGAAATCTGAAATCTTAAATGGTTACAGCACTTTCAGATAGGCCTCCCTGATGCAAAGCCCCAGCTAATACTAACATTGGCTTTACAGCACAGACATAGACAGTTTTACACATGTGATTTTCTGATTGAGAGGAACTGACTGGCAAAAACTTCCAGGATTGTTATAGCAGTGGTAGGGTCCATAATGCCCAGTGGAGTAATGATAGTTACTGGCAGGGAGTTGATGTACTCAGCAGAGTGGTGGGAGAGGTAAAACTACTATGCCTAGATGATAAATTGTTGCAAAACGTTCACTCCCAGAGGACAGAGAGATTTCACATCATATCTACCAAGCCTTAGATATAGGTGTCTAGGTAAACTACAACACTAGTTCTCATTCTGGCTGCACATTAGAATCTCCTGGAGACCTTATAAAAAATATTAATGCCCAGGCTTTGCCCCATGCAAATTAAATCAGCATCTCTTAGGATGGGCCTGGGTGTGGTTATTTTAAAATGTCAATTCTCAGCTTGGTTTTAGAGAGTAGTCGGTTGTGAGTCCAAGCCCCCAGATGTCATTTCCCATTTGTTACACTGGTATCATTCCTTACAGACATTAATGATTACCTTGGTTTTCAGAACAACAACGATTAAAAAAAAAAAAAACTGCTTGTAAAATGCCATAATTCCACCCTATGTATTTCTCTCTCTCTTTTTTTTTTTTTCCTTTTGGCTCTTCCAGCATCTTGGCTGGTTTTCTTTCTTCCTCAGTCCATAAAAACGTCAGCAAGGAACATTTTGTAAAGTTTCCATTTGGATTAAATTAACCCTGATAGCTATGTTCAAATGCTTTGTAAATTGTTATGAAAATCCCCATATCTGAAAACTTGAAAGCCTTACATTGGCTGAGCACCGCTTATGCATTCACTGTGGCACTAGATCCTCTCCATACATGATCTCATTTAATCATTATAACATCCTAAGTTTTATTTGTCCGTTTTATGATGAGAAATATGAAGTGAAGAAACTTTAAGTGACTAACCCCAGTCCATCTAAATAAATAATGGCAATATCAGAATATGAACTCATAAATATCTGGCTCCAAAGCACATGATTTTGCCACTACTACCACTATACTGCTTCAAGGCTTTGCACTTTGCTTGTTACTGGCCCCTTCACAAGGAATGACTTAACTTCAACCTTCACTCCCAAGCTCAGCCTTTCTTTTCTGAAAAGCAGTTCTCTTCAAAAAGACAAGTATCACACTCCACAGCTACTAAGTTTCAGTCCTTGAACATCTTCTTTCTTCTTGGCCTATGGCCCTTCTCTACCACCTTATGGTGTAGACTCAGACAAATCTGAAAGGAAGGAAGGGAAGAATTTGAGTGAACCACACCTAATACAGATGCATTATTTCATCAAAGTGTTTCTACACATTTCTGTTCTGCATTATTCCAGAACCCATGCTCCCAACCATTCCTATGCAATACATCCGTCAGTGTATAGAAAGAATTTCTATATTATGAAAATGATTCTCTAAGGCTCTAATACCTCATTCCCTCAATAAGTGTGAAAAAAAGCTTTAATGACAGAAGATTGTTCAACTAAATCACCATTTCTCAAAATGTTCTGCAGAGCACTACTTATAGGAGTTTCTCTGTGAGAAATAGGTTTTCTCAGTCAATTACATTTGTGACACACTGCATACTAAATCTTCTTCATGAAGGTTCACCAGGTAAATGTACATATCCCAGATTCTGAAAAAGTCTTCAGGAAACACACAAGCACACACAAACAAACCATGCAAAATTACTTTCACTCGGTATTTCCAAAAGATATTTGACAATGGAAGATCCATCCCCTAGCTATATTATAGTCCTAGTGAACTGTTCAGTGAATTAATATTGAGTAATGCTGATTTAAGTCATTCAACCACTTAAATGATTCAGTTGTAAATTAGGCAACTCAAAGGTTACACTGGTAGTAACTGAAAGTCTGAAAGTGTTGCATTTAATAAATTTTTCTGGAGATGAATCTGTTTTACTTAACTTCCCATCCCCTGCACACATATACACACATACACACACATCATTACTACCACTACCATATCATATTTCTTCTTGGAACTCCTTTTTTGGCTGACTGAAATAAATCAGTCATACCCCCTGTCTCTCACTTCTTTCTGTGAATCCCCCACATAAAGAAGGTGGCCATGGTAGTTATGAAAATGTGCCAATCGTGTCTCCTGGTCCAAGTTGCACAATTGACAGATGGTCTCAGCAGCTGCATTCTAAATCCAACACTACACTTGTACTAAGGTCACATTTCCCGTGGTCTTCTCTCAGCTAATGAGAATTGAACAGACACCATGACAGGCTTATTCTTCCACATTGTACAACTTCTCACTGGCCTCACCAAAACATACTTAGAATATTCAACTTCCATTCCTTTTCTCTATAATTCAGAGGGATTAGATCTATATCATAGTTTTGCTACAAGACATTTACACTTGATCTTAGCCAAAAGGCCGAGAAGCGATGCTACAAGACATTTACAGTCAAAACAGTTATAGATGAAGTATTTAAATAAGAGAAGAAAAAATTCCAGGGGCTTCTAGGCTGCCTCAGTGGGGTAAGTGTCCCACTCTTGATTTTGGCTCAGGTCATGATGTCAGGATTGTGAAACTGAGCCTTGTGTCGGGTCTGCACTGGGCATGGAGCCTGCTTAAGATTCTCTCTCCCCCTCCCCTGCTTGTTCTCCCTCTACCCTATGACCCTGCAATTGCGCTACTGGATATTTACCCCAAAGATATGGATGTCGTGAAAAGAAGGTCCATCTGTACCCCAATGTTTATAGCAGCAATGGCCACAGTCATTAAACTGTGGAAAGAACCAACATATCCTTTAACGGACGAATGGAAAAGGAAGATGTGGTCCATATACACTATGGAGTATTATGCCTCCATCAGAACGGATGAATACCCAACTTTTGTAGCAACATGGACCGGACTGGAAGAGATTGTGCTGAGTGAAATCAGTCAAGCAGAGAGAGTCAATTATCATATGGTTTCACTTATTTGTGCAGCATAACAAATAGCATGGAGGACATGGGGAGATAGGGAGGAGAAGGGAGTTGGGGGAAATTGGAAGGGGAGGTGAACCACGAGAGACTATGGACTCTGAAAAACAATCTGAGGGGTTTGAAGGGGCGGGGGGTGGGAGGTTGGGGTACCAGGTGGTGGGTATTATCGAGGGCACGGATTGCATGGAGCACTGGGTGTGGTGCAAAAATAATGAATACTGTTTTTCTGAAAATAAATAAATCGAAAATAAATAAATAAATAAATAATAAAAAGGGGGAGGAAAAAAAAAGATTATCCACCATGACCAGGTGGGATTCATCCCTGGGCTACAAGGATGGTTCAACATTCGCAAGTCAATCAATGTGATAGAGCAAATCAATAAGAGAAGAGAGAAGAACCACATGGTCCTCTCAATTGATGCAGAAAAAGCATTTGACAAAATCCAGCATCCATTCCTGATTAAAACGCTTCAAAGTATAGGGATAGAGGGAACATTCCTGAACTTCATCAAATCTATCTATGAAAGACCCACAGCAAATATCATCCTCAATGGGAAAAAGCTTGTAGCCTTCCCATTGAGATCAGGAACAAGACAAGGATGCCCACTTTCACCCCTCTTGTTCAACATAGTATTAGAAGTCCTAAAAATGGATAATTTTTGTTGGATAAGTGAATTAATGAATTTGTCTTATGGCTTTGGGATTTAACAGAGCAAGAGCTTCGAAATCCAATAGAGCTTATTTTGAATCCAGGCTCTCTTGCTTGAAAAGTCAGTTAACTTCTCTGAGGCTCTGATGCATCATTTCTAGAAGAGAGGTTCTAGTTTTCTCATAAGGTCAGTTTGAGAATTAAATGAGATCATGAATGTCAGAAGAATATCTTCTTCAATCAATATGAGAGTTTTTGGAGCTCTCTGTGCTGCTGGTACATTTGAATGTTATAGTCCAAATCTCATGGGGCCTAATGACTGTGTATTAACTGACTAACAAGTGGTGCCTGGGTGGTTCAGTCAGTTAAGTGTCTGTCTTCAGCTCAGGTCCAGATCCAGTCTCCTGGGATTAAGCCCTTCACTGCTCCACATCTAGCCCTGCACCCAGCCCAACATTGAGCTCCCCTCTCCCCCTCCTTCTGCCCCACCCCTACTCGTGCTGTTTCTCTCAAATAAATAAATAAATACAATCTTTAAAAAAAAATTAATGAATACATAAACTGACTAACAAGCCTCTGGGTAGGGAGGGGTGAGAAATCTGTGGCTATTACAGGCTCGGCTTAAATAGGTCTAACTATTCTGTTAACATTGTTCTGTGCAGTTTAATTTACTGCACATGAAACTGTTTTTTAGTTATTCCTACTGATTTCTAGAGATAAAAAAAAAATCCCTACTTAGTCATATGTCAGGAGATCTGAGATGAAACATAGAGAAAAGTAAATATATTGTCCATCTGTAAAAAAGGAGATAGATACACAGTGTTTCCTAAGTACATTTTCTGTAACCTCAGGGTTCTGTTGAGCCCTTCCAGGTCTCCTGGGAATAAGGCAAAGTTAGATTATGTTTGAATAAAGGATTCTATTGCTAATATAAAGTCAAAAGCTAAATATATGATGGCAAAACACTGTGTTCGGTGTCAGAAAATGGTGAAGATGGTAAGTAATATCTCTATAGCACATTATAGTTTACTAGAAATATTCACATAGAGTACATCATATAATGCTTAAAAATAGATACTATGGAAGTAGGTAACTTATTCTCATTCTGCAAATGAAGAAAACAGACTCAGAGAATTTAAATGACTCACTTAAGTCCTACAGCTAGTTAGTGGTAGCAGGGTGATGAAACCTACATGTTAGAACAAGCTGGTTTTATGACTTGGCTTTACCAGTTACTGGCTGTGTGGAATTAAATAAATATTATTCTCTCTTTAGTACTTAGTTTCCTCATCTGTAAAATAAAAGGTTCAGGCTAGAAGTTCTTTCCTTTAATCTAGTTGATACATTGGAGTTCCAAGTGTATTCTGGTTGAAGAAAAACATTAAATGGCTTTAAACAAACCACTTTCCTAAATTAAATAACATTAAATATCTCCTACTGATTTGATTACATTTGATTGTAGCAAAAGTGTCCAAACTGCAGGCAATTCTAAAACATTTTATTCATCATATATTGCTACTTTGTAGATAGAAGACTTTTTGTAACATTCATTGCAAAAGGAAATATATCCCACAAGCACACATACATATATGCACAAATTTATGGGCATATACATCCCAGATGAAAATACCAGGTGTGTAGCTGTCTTAGCTTGGGCTGCCGTAACTAATTACCATAGACTGAGTGTCTTAAACAACAGAAATTTATTTCTCATAGTTCTAGAGGCTGGGAATTCCAAGATCATGGTGCCAGCACATCTGGTTGCTGTTGAGGGCACTTTCCCTGTTTTGCAGACTGCTACCTTCTCACTGCGCCCTCTTAGGGCTGGGAGAGAGAAAAAATGAGCTCTGGTCTCTCTTCTTGTTGCCGGAAGGACACTAATCCCATCATGAGGGCCTGACCCTCAAGGCTTCATCCGAAGCTATGACTTCCCAAAGGCCCCACCACTAAATGTCTTCATGTCTGGGTTAGAACTTTAGCATATGAATTTGCAAAGGACTGAAACATTCAGTTCATAACAGTAGCTGAAGCCCGGGGGTAGATAATGTGCTACAGGGCCAAGATATCTGCTAGTTGACATTGAAAAGCGGCCAGGATTGTACCTATACAACTTGATCCAGTAGCAAAATCATAGTCAAAAAACAAAAGGAGAAGTTTAGTTGTGAGGCGCCTCAGCTATGAAGTACAGATTAGACTCTCTGTACTTCTCTGACATTAGAGATAATGGATTTCAAAGAGCCATTGTGACCACTCATGTTGATGACAATGGAAGCCTCATTGACATCTATTGAGATTATAATAGCATATTGGAGCCCATCATAATGAATGTATTGAAACAGCAGATCTTTAATGTCCTTATGCTTTTGATCTTACTTTCTCTCTTTGTCTCTATATTATAACATTTGCAATTTTGAGTGAGCTAAACAACTAGCCAGCAACATAAAATATTAACACCATGAAATGCATTCTTAAAATATAAGAGGTGTGTTAATAGAAATTTTCCCTCACCTCTCTTTCTTAAAGCATCTGTATGCATTCTTCAAAGCTTTTAAGCCTTTTTTAAAATGCAGCTTTTGCCATACTCACCCAAGATGATAAACTACATCTTGACATGAGCTCCCTCTCAGTGTATTCTTAAAATTTCTCCAATAGCTTTCTTTTCTTTTGGATAATTAGCTCTAACTGAATATTTGTTGACAAAAAGAGTTGATTTGGTACTTAGAGTTGTACTAGTTGGGATGCAGTAAGTAAAGGGGAATGTGTTGGTTCATTTAACAATTTCTCTTCTTTTTTTCTCATATATTTAGCTGTGGAAAAGCCTCACACTGCAATTCATCATTTCAAAAAACAGGTATTGCTATGTGCAAGATCCTGTGCTAGGTGCTGGGAAGAAAGAGAGAGAAAAAGAAGCAAGCACTTGCTGCAGGCTGCCTGAAAACCGTGGGTCTAGTGGCAGCACAGTATACATATAGATTGTTTTCAAAGTATCTGTTGAAATGTATTCAGTTGAGATAATTATTGTAGAAAAATCATTGGCTCATAGGTAAAATAGGAAACACAGACCTCAGTTTCTCCATGTATGAAATGATGAAGTACAAATAGATTATCCTTAATGTTTATCTGTAAGGGAAGTAATGTCATGAAGGAGGTAAAGTTTTTGCTTTTCTATTAATTATAAAACAAAATCAAATCACATTTTTCCTCTAACGTCATTCAAGGACAAAGGGAGTAAGGTGGGCATGATGTCTTATCCCCTATGATTTTGCTTCTGATTCTTTGCACACGTTTAAGAATGTGGTCATGACCACATTCACTCAACAGTTGTCCTGTGAATTAAGAACAAAGACTAAGAATTTAAAAATTTATAAAATCAATATGTCCTGTCATAGAATCTTCAGGATATGCTTAAATCTATATTCTTGCCTGATTCCAGTTTAACTAAAGCACAGCACAGTAATCATAGGTTAAAGAAAACTTTATAGTCATAAGCTCAAATCTAATTCCCAATCTTTTAGAGCAAGGCATACCTATTAAGAATTATGAGGGAAGCACTCTGGAGGAATAAAATTGCACTAGAATATGAATGACTGACAGAGTTCTGTATGTTTTTAATTAAAAATACACTTATATAAATATCTAAATTGTAGAATTCCACATAGTTCTGTTAAAGGAATTAGAATTTGGGGTGCCTGGGTGGCTCAGTTGGTTAAGAATCTAACTGTTAGTTTTATCTCAGGTCACGATCACACAGTTGTGGGATTGAGCCCTGCATCAGGCTCTGAATTCAGTGTAGAGTCTGCTTCAGATTCTTTCTCCCTCTCCCTCCCACTCAGTCTCTTTCTCTCTCAAATTACTTACTTACTTAATTAATTAAAATGTGATTTTTAAAGAAGTAAAGAATTCCAAATTGCTCAAAAATATTTTTGGTGGCTTTGGTAACACGTGTGTAGTTTATCATAGGATCATGTTCCTTTAATTATTGGCCCACTCAAAATTTTGTGAACCCAAAACTGATCTCAAAGTCTGCTTCCTTTGGGGGAACTTTTCTTACTGCTCCAGGAAAAGAAAGTTACTTCTGTTGCAATCATTTGGGACCTTGGTTATCTCTGTATTATAGCATTCTTCACATCCTGGAGAGTTTCTCAGGGTATTTCTGGATCTGAATACAATACCTGGTACATAGTCAGAAGTAACTAGATAAGGGTTTGATTGGTACACAACTGTTTTTAGGCTTTCTACTAGCCTTCCATAGGGAGTGAATTACATCTAACCTTAGGGCCAGAGGAAAGAATGATCTATGAAATAAGCCATCAGCAAATATGATGGTCAGGAAATAGTGGAATCAGGGTTGGTAGAGGAGGCAAAAATTCTGATCTCTAAGAAAATGGGGCACATGGCTACAAACCCAGTGATATATAACTGGTTTTGACCAGTCTTCTTCTGGGTAGATTGTACTGAACAAACAACCTTGGGTTTTCCAATGTTAGATTTATACAAAGTAATCAACCTTGCTGTTAGAACTCATTGATCATTTAATTTATTCTATGACTAGTTTTGACTTGTTTATTAAAATATAAGCTGGATGAGTATAATACTAAATGGATGAGACAAGACTGGGCAAACATGTAACACAAAAGCTACTAGTCACCCATCTTACTAAGAATATTTGTAAGTGTAATAATTTATCTTTATTGAGTGCTTATGAAATGGATATCTGTAGTTCAGACCCCAACATCCATTCTCCATTTGCTCTATAGAAGTGCACTCCAGTATGGGCTGCTGGGTTGAGTATTTGATGTGTGGATGTGAGGCCTGGAATTGCTAGAGCTGTTTTGCTACCATGAAGGAAGCCAGCTTGGGGGAAAATATAGCCTAGGTAGGAGAGTAGAGCTGTGATAATTATAGAGACATAGATAACATCTTATCTTTGCTATAGAGACTGATAGCATCATGAATCTCCTGTTGAAAGTTTGAGTGAAGCATACCCAACCTTTGGACCTTTCAATTAATGAGCCATTTTTCTTTATTCTTTAAATATGTTTGATTTTGTAATACCTTCTACTAAAGGGCATCTTATTCACATAGTTCACCCTGTTCCAGGCCTTATGCTAAGCTTTTTAGATAGGCTATCTCATTTAATCCTCACCAAAAAATCCTATAAAGGAAGTGTGACAGACCTTGGGGCAGTCATTCCTGCTGAGCCCAGATATACTACCAGAATCTTCAGAGCTCTGAAGAAGATATACTACCAGAGCTCCAGGTAGCTGTTACCAATCAACTAGAGGGGACATGGACAGTGAAAGCAATCACTTTCTCTGCTGTAAACTACTGCCAGGAAGCTGTGGGTGTAATGTAGCACTCTATACAGAGAGAGTGCTTAATAAATATCATTTGGAGGGTATTGAGTTGGGATAATTATTGTAGAAAGACCACCACAGTAACACTTTCAATAGCTTACTCTTACCAGTACCTGAGGTCCCAGGAGCCCATTGAAAAATAACTGCAACATCTTCTCACAGGGCAGCAGGATTTCTCCTTGCTCTGTCTCTAATCATCTCCAAGCTTTTGCTCTCTTGAGTACTCCTCTGTATCTATTTTTCCCCCCACTACTTTTCCTCTCTGTCTGGCTCCTTTATGTTGATTATTCAGTTAGCTTGTCTATCTACAATCTGATATGACTTCCATTTGCTCATATTTTCTTTCTTTTTTTTTTTTTTAATTTTTTATTTTTTATAAACATATATTTTTATCCCCAGGGGTACAGGTCTGTGAATCACCAGGTTTACACACTTCACAGCACTCACCAAATCACATACCCTCCCCAATGTCCATAATCCCACCCCCTTCTCCTTTCTATCCCTGGACTAAACCATCCTTAACTCTATATAAATGAACATCTTAGTCGATTCCTTATTCAGCCCTATTGTCAGTTTTATATCAGGAGAAATGTCCTGTACTAGTGGGAAATGAGGTAGTTGACTGCCCCAGGAAAACATTTTACAACATGTTATATACAGGATTTGTCAGACTGCTTTATACCATAAAGATAAAAATTATGCTTTATGCTTCAGTGTTGTGTGTGTATGTGTGTGTGTTGTTGTTTCTTTTTTGCCTATCACTAAAACCAGCTGAGTTTTCAATGACATAATCGGATCAGAGAAGTTTACATTACACCTTTCCAGAAGAAAAAAGATGCACATTCTAGTTTCCTGGGAGTTACATTAAGGTTTGAAACAGTCACAGTTAATATAGTAGCAATTTTTTCTTGTCACTAGCTGGAATGAGAATACCATCCTATATGGTAAAAGATATTACACTTTTCATTGTTGTTATCTAAGGCAATACATTAACATCCACTTGCGTGTTTGTTGTTACAGCCAATTTATTGACAATGAGTCTGTGACAGGAAAAAAAGACGTCAAAGAATATAGAAAAGACTTAACTGTAATTTCAAATTAAATAATGAGATTATTCTTATTCTGTAGTGGAATATGAAACCTCATGCCAATGCTTTGCATTTCTGATTGTCATTTAGTGTGGAGTAGAATCTGGCAAAGGCAGTTGCCAATTGCTTGTTGAAATGAAATGGTACATTATTGTGGAAGAAATCTACCACCTGTGCCTTCTTCCAGTAGGTATAATTATCTCTAAATGATCCATGGAAAGATTAAGCAATATCTGTATTCTATGTCAACCAAATAGTTTTTGCCTATTATATAAATTTTGACAAATAATAAAAAGAAAAGAAGAAATATTCTTTTTTTCCTTCCATGACGTTTTATTTAAATTCAATTAATGTATAGTATTAGTTTCAGAAGTAGAGGTAAGTGATTCATCAGTCTTCTATAAGAGCTACTGCTCATGCATCACGTCTCCTCCTTAATGCCCATCACCCAGTTGTCCCCATCCCCCCACCAATTCCCCTCCTGTAACCCTCGGGTTTTTTTCTATAGTTAAGAGTCCCTTGTGGTTTGTCTTCCTCTCTAATTTCATCTTATTTTCCCCTCCCATTTCCTATGATCCTCTATTTTGTTTCTTAAATTCCATGGGTGAAATCATATGAAAATGGGTGAAATCATATGATAATTGTCTTTCTCTGACTTATTTGGCTTAGCATAATACCCTCTAGTTCCATCCATGTCATTACAAATGGTAAGATTTCATTTTTTATGACTAATATTTCATTGTATGTATGACAAATTCTACTGTAATTTTTATTTTTTATGTTATGTTAGTCACCATACTGCACATCATTAGTGT
Organism: Mustela nigripes; assembly: GCF_022355385.1. Taxonomy (NCBI): domain Eukaryota; kingdom Metazoa; phylum Chordata; class Mammalia; order Carnivora; family Mustelidae; genus Mustela; species Mustela nigripes. Next base: position 9,299,177 of record NC_081575.1, read on the forward strand.
TTAATGTAGATTCTTTCTCAATATAACATTAAGAAACTTTGAATTAGATTTGGTTTCCTGGACATGTCTCTGTGAAAGTGTCTATATGCTATGTAAGATGCTAGATATAGAAAACTTCATGACAATAATATCTAAGAAAATTAATGATTATGATTCATGTAACACCATTACTGGTAATATTGTCACTATTAATTGTGCTTGTCATACTTGCAAGCTTCCCCGAATATGATCATCCTGTCTGTGTTTGGGGAAACCCCGTATCATCAGGCAGAGCTCACTTCTATTTCATTATTTTAATCTGCACAAAAGTTTAAGAACATCTGGTCTGGGATGAGTCCTAGGATTTAGGATAGTAAAACTAATTAGCAAACAGAACTTCCCAGCTGAATGGAGAAACTCTAGGCTAGCTCAAGTGTTCTCTATGACTTTACACCTAAGATCTTCATTATATTGTCTGTCTGGGACACAATTCTTTAAATTGTTTCACTTCTTGAAGAATTTGATCACCTAAGCCCTCCAGGAAATTTAGCATTATTGCTTTAAATTTCCCCTAGTGATATTAACAAATGTAATTTTAAGCCTATTGTAGAGTGCCTTCTAGTGTTTACTCGATCCTTGGTGATGTTTTGTTTTCTTAGGAGTATCTTTCTACTTATTATTACTTTTTAAAAGAAACAATATCCATCAGTACCAGAGAAGCCAGATGCCTCTCCCGCTGACTCCAAAGAGACTCACCTAATACCACAAAACTTTCCTCTTCAGAGGAAACCTATGTCCCTAGGAGTCATGGGGATTCCTTTGGGTTGATAGTGCCATAATGCAAAGCTAAATCCTAGAAAAAAAGATGAGTTTATCTCATCTTATCATAGTTAGGCCTGAAGTATATGCCAGCCAGTTTTCAAGAAGACTCTTTGAATTTTTGTACCAAATATGTACACAAACAAAGACTTATGGTGATTATTATCGCCCTCCCTGTGTATTATCCATATCCTCTCTTCTCATAAGAGTTATATTTGACTATGAGGATCTGATACTACTTGAGGTCCTAGTAGAATTGTCAACTACATTGATCCATACACATACCATGAACTCCCATCCCTACCATAACATATGGCCCAGGCTGAACAAATCATTATATTCCTTCTTGAATACAATCTTGGTCCAACAGTGGATACTGGACTCATGGAGAGCCCATTAGTATCTTCCCCAAAGGGCATAAATTGGAATAAAGAAATTTTTCTGCCAGATTAAGGAGAATATGAAACTAGAAATATCTATGGCCATCTTATCCATCACATATAGAGTACATCTATTAGAAGACAGCCAAGCAAAACAAAGAGATATGAGACAGAAGGATTTGAGCCTCTAGACTCAGCATCTTAATTTGTGTACTTCTCAGTTTATGAGCCAGTAAATCCCCATTTTTGTGTAAGCATTGTGAGTTGGGTTTATTTTTTTTAATTTTTTATTTAAGTTCAATTTAGTTAATATATAAGATATTATTAGCTTCAGGGATAGAATTTAGTGATTCATCAGTTGCATATAACACCCAGTGTTCGTTACATCAAGTGCCTTCCTTAAGTGCCATAACCCAGTTACTCCATCTCCCCACTCACCTCCCCTCCAGCAACCCTCAGTTGTTTTTCTGTAGTTAAGAGTCTATTATGGTTTGCCTCTATCACTTGTACCAGAAAGAGCCTTACAAATTCATCTGCTTTCTAAGAAGACTGGCTGGTTGCAGTGGATTTTATTTTGTGTTTTGAGTGAAATTAACATACTTTCTGGATACATCTGATTGGAGCAGTATGTAAGTTGAAGGCAACCAGAGTTGAAAATAACCAAGAGTGGGCATGAGAAAAGACAGTTTCTTCCAGAGTGACTGGTAGTCTTTCCAAAAAGCACTCTATTTGGAAAGTTCAAAAAATAACTAATTCAAGTCATTTGGGAAGTATCAGTTTGAACCACGAAATCCCCGCTTCTTAGGTTAAAGATTGTCAAATATTATCAACTTAATTTGATTCAATCTGATATAATTATTAGATAGATAGAAGATGTTGCACTTGGGATAAGCTGACATCATTACCCTGAGCGTGCTAGGACACAGTTTTTGTTCTTTATGAGGCCTCTGTTGAAATCTTAGAAGCACTGAAACCCGAGGTTGACCATATAGCTGGAAATTTGGCTGTATCTTATGTTCATATCCAATCTACCTTAGAACAGAACCTGTACATTCTTGCGAACCTAATGATTCTGACAAATGCAAGAAATTTTTAAAGGTTTGACCTGTGTTCTTCATCCTCCTTAGTATTTAACCTCTAGTACTACTAGAATCTTGGCTGATAATAGTCTCATTTCAGTTGTTAATTCACAGATATTTATTAACAACATTCAATACATTAGGCTTTATGCAGTTGTGTTGGATTTTATCAGTCGACCAAACGCAAAATCTCTGCCTTTCTGGAGCTTTCATTCTGGTTCGGAGAAAGAGATAAGGACAAAAACAAAATTATATATAAGAAGTTCACAAGTACTATGAGAAATAATAATGCAGAAAAATGGGTCGAGAGTATGGAATGGTTTACAAATTTATTTTGGATAGATGGTGGGATGGTTGGGGAAAATTTCACTGAGATTGTCATTTAGGTAGAGAATCGATGGGAGTAAAGGGGCAAGCCATGTAGACATCTGAGAGAAGAGTGTTCTGACAGAAGAAACAAGTTTAAAGTCTCTCTGTGGTGCCTATATGATGAGTACTTTCAAAGAACAGGAAAGAGGCCAGCCTGGCTGGAACAGAGTGAGAGAGAAAAATAGTAGGGAATAGCAAAGGTCAGAGAGGACAGAAGAGGCCATATCTGTGGCTTATAGAAGGGAACCCTCAGAGCATCTTGAGGGGCAGAGGAGTGGCATGATCTGACTTCTATTTTGACAGAATCACTTTGGCTAGTGTGTTGAGAACAGACTGAAAGGGGATGAGGTTGAAAACAATTATGTGGCTATGCCAGATTAGAGATGATGGCAACTGGGACTAGGGCCGTTACAGTGGAGATGGTGAGAATTGACCTGGTTCTGGCTGTAATCTGAATATGGACCCATATACCAGTGGTTCCAGTAGTCTGTATCTGACCAGTTCTTCCCTAATACTTAGTTGGGAAAACTGTTCCACCCATGTCATCTGCCCAGGTGGCAACAAAAACTTAATAATCTTACCCTTTCATAAATTTCTTTCAATTTTCTTCTCAGTTAAGGGCATTGTCTTTCTGGCTGTCATCATTAAATGTCAATTCCTGAGGCCTGTCCTCCATCAGAATAAAGAGACTAGAAAACCATTTACTATAGAGTGGTCAAATATACTTGATCCTTTATGATCCTGGCCTTACCCTATGAGTTCTCACTAAATGCTAGTTAAAGGCAAATGAAGGCATTTGATATTTTTCCAAATCACTATTTTGAATTTAGCAGGTACAGAGACAAGGGGTCAAAATGATAAGTACAGAGTGGTCAAAGGTGGATATGCGAGAAAATGTTCTTCTGAACCTGGCCTATTGACTTGGTTCTGGTTGAAATATTTTAGGTGCTAATATATTTTCAGAATCTTATACTCCACTTAAAACCATGTTGTGTTTTCAAAAGCATTTTGTCTGTAAAATACAACCTCCAGGGTGTGGGTTTGCCTGCTAATAAACTCACACCCAAGGCGCGTATGTATTGGCAGACAAGCCCATACCCTGGGGTGTGTTATTGCTTGCATAATTAGCCATCAATTATCACCAGTTACATTTGCACCTGTTCCATTTGCAGATCTTTGGAATTTCAAGCTTGCCCAATTAGCATGTTCTGAACTTTCTCCCACTTGTGAGAAAGTGGGATAATACTCCATTCTTTGAGGAACCTCTCCTTAAGCAGGATCTCTACAACAGCCATCTGAAAAGGCACTATTTCAGCCAACGACTTTAGAGATGTTGTGAAAATATTAGTATGTTAAAAACAAAAAAGTTATTTATTTGCAGTCATAGTTTTTTAGAGTTTAAAAGCTTCTTGAGATCATTTCATTTTACCAATGAATAAAATAAGCTCTGAAAAGTGAAAGTGACTCTTCCAATGTCACACACTGTATTAGTGGCAGAGCCAGTGGCAGAGTCCAAGTATTCCTACCTGAAGTCTGTTTCTACTCTGGCATGTAATTAAAATTCACCTTTTACTTTGTGACTATATTCAAGACCAGACTTACTGTAGAAGTCTAGTTATGGTATTAAATGGTGCATTTGAAAGTATTCCTTTCCCTTTTCAGCTATACCAGTTGCTGATTATAGTAGGCTTAGAATAAATGTTTTCTCATACAAATGATTTTGTGCTGTTTCTAGTTACTTTGAAAGCTTTTGGAGGCATATTCTATGACAGTGTTGGGCCTTTTACTCAAGGTGGACTTCATGTCTTTCACTTCTGTCTGACTGGATGCAGTTTATAAAGACTGGTTTTGTGTGAGGCTTTCAAGTCTAGTTTGCCAAATAACAGTTTTTCAAGTTGCATTGTTAGCTAAGGTGACCTTGATTGCCCAAAAGCCACAAGTGTTAACATAATTCTAGTGTAAATTATACTGGAAGAAAAAGTTAAGGATGAATTATGCTTCTGACCTTTGTATTTTACTGCTTATAAAAATGAGCCTTCTCGATCTTTAAATTATAGATTTTTTGTCCCCATTCCTTGATGGCTACCTATTGTGCCTTTTTCATAGACATAATTTGAAATAGTCTACCTTCTGAAGGGTAAATCTGAATGCAACATGCTTGGGAAAAATGTATGATTGGTGGCACAGTTGACAATTTAACAGATGTCCTTCCACATAGCTTTTCCTGGATGTACTTCACTTATAGTTATTCATTGGTTCCAGTGATTACATTATCTAGGATTTTTTTTTCCATTTACAAAACTTATTTTCTCACAGCACAGTATATATAAGAATGAATTCATTGAGGCTTAATTTGATAGTTAAAATCTTCATAATTGGATGGTTAAAGTGATGCTGATGTAGGCAAGATGTCAGGGCTCAAAGCCTATGTCAAGGAAGAATTCTTTAGATGTCTTTGGTACAAAAAGGTGGTTTTATTAAAGCACAGGGAAAGAACACTGGGCAGAAAGAGCTGCCCTGGGGTCATGAGGAGTGGCCCATTATATACTTTCAAGCTGGGATGTGTTGGGAATACCATCAGTCTCTAAGGAATTTGGAAGCAAGGTTTCCAGGACCTTGAGGGGGCTAGCTATTGTTGGTAAAAGGTCATTTATTACTGTCTAATAAAACCTTAGTCATGAGACCCTTCAGATGTATATTGCTAGGTTATATGCTTGGGGACGATTGTCAACATATATCTTGTGGGGGGGAGGGTAGAGATAAAGGAAGTTTCCAAAGGAATTTTTATATACTAAAGTAAACTTACATGATCCTGGGGGTCAGGCTAAGATTGCCTTTTGCCCTTAGCAAAGTGTCAACATAGAGGCAATTGAACTCCTAGAGGAATGTCACTCTGACTGTTTCAAAGACTTGTCAATGGGCTATAAGTAGTAAGGAAACAATAACTTTTCTTCTGCTTTTGTTTCCCATATCAATGCTATAGTGACTAGAAAATAATTCTAAAGAGTCAAGAAATTATACTTCTGCCCAAATCCACCACTTCTGAGCTGGTTGCCTGAACCAAAAAGGAGTATGATTAAGAACTCAACTTTTGGAATGAAACTAACCCATCACTTACTCAAAGGGTGACCTTGTAGCAGCTATCTGATCCTTTTATACTTTAGTGTATTCATCTGTAAAATGGGAAATTATGACTGTTTCACAGGGTTTATTGTGAGCATTATATGATTTATATAAATATCTCAGCACTTAGGAATTATTTTTATTACAATCAAGAGCTGACGGGGATGCACAAGACTGAATTCTGAGTCTGCTGAATGAGAGAAGTAGAACCTAAAGTCAGATAAGAGGTTGTCAATTTGAGGATACTCTTCCATGTTATAAGATTTAAGATCCATGTAAGAATTTCAGGATAGTGTGCAGAAGCATTGTTGGGAAGGCACCCTGAAAATAAAAATTTAAAAAAAGTTGCTCTGTAAGAAGTGAGGTTGAAATTTCAGAGTTGCCATAATAGACATGAAAGGAAGGATTAAAAGTTTCAAAAAAGTAGACATTCTAGATATACTACCTTACCTTTCTTGTACAAGGTGGGACAACATTTCAAATTATTGTGTTCCACTGGGAACCTTGGGGTAGATCACATACCAAAGCAATAAGGAAAGCATCAATGAAAGAGGTACCAGCATCACTGTGAAGTTCAGTGCTGGTGATATCTGTAGGCCAAAGCTAATGACAGGAGTTGCTGTTCCAAAAATGAGTGCATCGATAGCAGTGGAATGGTAGAATCCAGGAAAAATAGAAGTCACATGATGGTGCTTAATATCAGAAGCAAGCTGAATGCAGTGCTTATCATCATTATTATAAGGGATTATTATTATTATAAGTTATTCCATTAACTTCTGCAAAGGGAAAATAACTCATCTGTGGATAAAATATTTAATGTTAAGAGGAGGTTACAGAAATGTTATCAGAAAATATGGAGATTATGTTTCTCTTTTTTTTTTGAGCAACAAAATGTGACGATATATGAAGTCAAAACATCACATGAAATTAAAATCAGCATAATTATTTACCTATAACAATACAATACATGCTTCCTGTCAGCTATAGCTCTCATTCTTGCTCTCATGTACTCCCTCTCTCCCTCGTCTTCTCCCTGTTGGTTGACAACAGGATCATATAGGTTTTTTTTTTTCCCCTTTATACTCATTTGATGGTAACAGAAATTGAAAACATCAGTACAACCTAAAATAAAATAAATTGATTACTGTGCACAAACAAATGCAAGCACATATACTCAAAACACAAACACCAACATTAATTATACAGTTACTCAAACATTGTTCAATCATTGTAAAAAAACTTTTAGGATAAATTTAAAAATATCAATTAATACACTTCACATGGAACCAAAAGTATAATTGATCAATATGAAGGATGACATGTTTATAAAAATCATTTTTTGGATCAATTTGATCACTTTCTTTGAATGACACATTAATGAGAATATGTCCCTAATGTTGGATGCTGAAGCTTTTGTAAGCATGACTCAGAAGGCAAGCCTGCAATGATCTATGTTGTTAAATTTGAAGTGTAAAGATTAAACACAGTCTATTTTGTATATGACAAGAACACCAGAAAGCAAAATTAAAAAAAAAAAAGATTGAAAGAAAATATTTCCAACACATATAAAAGATAACAACATTAGTTTTGTATAAATTTTACTAAAAATCAATAAGGAAAATATAAATATTAGATAGAAAAAAACAGCAAGGGATTGGAGCAGAGAGTTTGCCACAGGGAAAATTGAAACAATGGTCAATATCACTAGTAATCTAATAAATGAAAACTAAAAAAACAAAAGTAGTCAAGTGCCATTTTTCACCTAACAGATTGGCAATTATTTAAAAATTCAGTAATGTTGTCTTGACCAAAGTGAGGAGAATGGGGTTCTCTTTTTAAATGATGGTGTAAATTATTATTGACACTTTGGAAGACAGTTAAAATATAAATGTTGTATCCTACTACTTTTTACTACTGTCCTTTCTGCTTTATACATCTTAGCCTGGATGTGTGTATTATGTGCTAGACACTGGCATGTGTGTATTATACATCAGATACAGATCTAGATGTAGATATAGATGTTTATCACTACATTGAGATACTGAAATATTGGAAATAATTCAAATACTCATTGGCATGAGATAATCTCTGGTACAGCTACACTATAAAATATGCTGCTGTAGTTAAAATATAAATTAAAATAATATAGATGACAAAATGGAAAGTTTCCTACATTATCATTGACTATAGTAAGTTGCATAATGATCCATGGAGCACAATGTAAACAACTACATATATGAAGAAATATTTATTTCTACCAGTTTATGCATGTAAATTCACAGTACAATCATTAGCAAGTTCATATGCCCAACAAAATGAGCAGATTCCAATAAGAGGTTTACTTAGAATAGCAAGGTATGTCTAGCAAACATGTTTAGAGTAATATGATGATAAAGGAGGACATTTTTCTGTAAAATTTGAGTATTCTACAATATTTTACAATTTACTTGTGTAAATAAAGAATCCGGGCGCCTGGGTGGCTCAGGGGGTTAAAGGCCCTGCCTTTGGCTCAGGTCATGATCCCAGGGTCCTGGGATCGAGCCCCATGTCAGGCTCTCTGCTCAGCAGGGAGTCTGCTTCCCCCACCCCCCTTCTCTGCCTGCCTCTCTGCCTACTTGTGATCTCTGTCTGTTAAATAAATAAATAAAATCTTTAAAAACAAACAAACAAATAAATAAATAAGAATCCATCTGAATTTAAGGAACAAAGCAATTCAGGTACTTTCTTTGCTTCAATATTTTTAGGCAGGTATAAGTGATAGAAATGATTCTATATCTGATGCTTGAAAGAATGCATCTCTTAAATGACATACTCAGAAGTACTGGGAGAATGTTTCTTTGTTGTTGCTTTTTCTTTCAGTTTTTACCACAGTTATTAATTCTTTCAGCTTTTGGATTTAGAAAAAGTTGGTAATTTTCTCAGAAAATAGTATTTTACTGAGGATTTCAAATGCATTATTATAACACTTGTCACTATATCTGAAAATGTTTATGATAATACAGTTAAGAGTATGGGCTCGGGGTGCCTGGGTGGCTCAGTTGTAAAGTGTCTGACTTTGGCTCAGGTCATGATCTCAGTTTCCTGGATTGAGCCCTATGCTGGGCTCTGCATTCAGAGGGGAGTATGCTGGTCCCTCTTCTTCTGCCCCTCCCCCTGCTTATATGCTTTCTCACTCTTTCTCTCTCTCTCAAATAAATAAATAAAAATCTTTTTTTTAAAAAGAGTATGGGCTCTATAGTTAGTTGGATTTCAATCACTGGCTCTCTTACTGGCTGTGTGATCCTTGTAAAATCATGCAACCTTTCTGGTCTGTATTCATCTCCTCTATAACATGAGCATAATATAACCAATTTTAGAGTTATGATGAAAGCATGAAATGACAAGTGTTTATAAAGTGGTCAGCACACTAGTGTCTTTCACTGCTGCTGCTTCTTTGTATGTCCACTCTTTTCTTGATTTTGTTTGTCAGATGTCTGTATATTAATGCTTTTAACAAATTATATTCAAGATGTATTTATCAACTTACTGCCTAAGTCCCTTTCATCAAAATCAAAATTCGTGATTGAATATTGAACTAATTTACCTTCATTCTTTCTTTTTAAATACTGCAAACATTCCTTCTTCTGTTATGTTGACCATATTCATTGAGCTTTGCTATATAGGATTTTATTATTTTATAAATGTATTAAATTGCATATTAAATATCTTTCCATTTCTTTTGACTTGGAGTTTGAGGGGATTTTTTTTTATCAGTAATTGGGCTTAAACATGATTTAATGTTGATTTCTAACTTTCTTACAATTTGATGAGAGAGTGTACATGAACTTCTTATTTTGTGATTTTTAAAATGAGGTGTTTTTTTTTCTTCCCGATTTTTATTTAAATTCTATTTAGTTAGTATATAGTCTAATGTTTGTTTCAGGAGTGAAATTTAGTGATTCATCATTTACATATAATACCCAGTGCTCATCATAACACATGCCCTCCTTAATACCCATCAACCATCTAGCCCATCCCCCTCCCACTTCCCTCCATCAACCCTAAGTTTGCTCTCTATAGTTAAGACTCTTATGATTGCTTCCCTCTCTTTTTCCCCCTCCCATATGTTCATCTGTTTTGTTTCTTAAATTCCACATATGAATGAAATCATATGGTATTTTTCTTTCTCTGACTGACTTATTTCACTTAGTGTAATACACTCTACTTCCATTCAAGCCATTGCAAATGGCAAGATTTCATTCTCTTTGATAGCTGAGTAATGTTCCATTGTTTATATACACCACATCTTTTTTATCTGCTCGTCAGCCAATGGACACTTGGGCTCTTCCCATAGTTTGGCCATTGTTGATAATGCTGCTATAAACATCAGGGTGTATGTACCCCTTCGAATCTGTATTTTTGTACCCTTTCAACCTGGTACAACCACTGTAGAAAATAGTATGGAGGCTCCTCAAAAAGTTAAAAATAGAACTACCCTACAATCCAACAATTGCACTACTTGGTATTTACCCAAAGGATACAAAAGACAGAGGTTATATTTTGATCTTGAGTATGGATTCATTTTATTCACATAGACTTTATTTTTAAGAGCGGTTTCATTTTCACAGCAAAATGAGCCAAAATTAAAGAAATTTCTTTTTTTCAAATTTTTATTTAAATTCCAGTTAGTTAACATACAGTGTAGTATGAGTTTCAACTGTAGACTTTAGTTATTCGTCACTTACATATAACACCCAATGCTCATCACAAGTGCCCTCCTTTTTTTTTTTAAGATTTTATTATTTACTTATTTATTTATTTATTTAGAGAAAGAGAGAGCAGAGTGGGGGCAAAAGGAGACGGAGGAGAGAAAATCTCCAGCAGACTAACTACTGGTCATGGAGCCCAATGTGGAGCTTGATCTCACAACCCTGAGATTATGACCTGACCCAAAGAGTGGGATTTCCAATTGACTGAGCCACCCAGGTGCCCCAAGTGCCCTTGTAAATACCCATCACCCATGTAACCTATCCCACTGCCCACCTCCCCTCCAGTACTCTTCAGTTTGTTCTCTATAGTTGAGAGTCTGTTTTCTGGTTTTCTGTAGTTGAGAGTCTGTTTTCTGGTTTGCTTCTCTTATTTTTCCCCCATGTTCATTTGTTTTGTTGCTTAAATTCCACATATGAATGAAACTATATGGTATTTGTCTTTCTCTGGCTGATTTATTTCACCCTGGCATAATATTCTCTGGCTCCATCCTTATCATTGCAAATGGCAAGATTTCATTCTTTTTGATGGCTGAATAACATGCCATTATATCTTCTTTATCCATTCATCAGTTGATGGGCATTTGGGCCCTTTCCATATCATTAATTAGTTAATTTCATATATAACCCCTCCCATCATGTACTCACAATCTTCCCCACTATACTGATGTATTATCATTACCCAAAGTTGATAGTTTATATTAGAATTCACTGTTGTTGATATATATTCTATGAGTTTTTATAAATGTATAATGACAAGAATCCATCATAGCATCATAAAGAATAGTTTTACTGCTCTGAAAATCATCTGTGCTTCTCCAAATCATACCTCTTTTCCCCATAACCCCAGGCAATGATTTATCCCTTTATGGTCTACAAAGTTTTGCCTTTTCCAGAATCTCATAGTTGGAATCATATAATATGTAATCTTTGCAGATTGGCTTCTTTTACTTACTAATATAGGTTTAGGTTTCTTCCATATCTTTTCAATGCTGGATAGCTCATTTCCTTTAGCACTGAATGATATTCCCTTGTCTGGATATACCACAGTTTATTTATCCATTTACCTACTGAAGGATATTTTGGTTGCTTCCAAGTTTTGACAGTTATGAGTAAAGCTTCTGTAAGTATTCATGTGCAGGTTTTTGTGTGGACAGAAGTTTTCAACCCCTTTGAGTAAATACTGAGGAGTGTAATTGCTGGAACATATGGTAAGAATATGTTTAGTTTTGTAAGAAGGCGCCAAACGCTCTTCCAAAGTGGCTATACCATTTTGCATTTCCACCAGCAATGATGAAAATTTCTGTTGTTCCACATTCTCACCAACACTTGGTATCAGTATTTTGGATTTTGGCCATTCTAGTAGGTGTAGAATGAAATTTTATTGTTGTTTTAATTTGCATTCCCTGATGGCATAAGATATGGAGCATCTTTTCATATGTTTATTTGCCACCTGTATGTCTTCTTTGATGAAGTGCCTTTTAAGATCTTTGACTCATTAATTGGGTTTTTAATTTTCTTTTGTTGAAGTTTAAGAGTTCTTTGTATATTTTGGATAACAGTCCTTTATCAGATATGTCATAAGCAAATACCTTTTCCCAGTTTGTGACCCAGTCTTCTCATTCTCTTGGTGTTGCATTTGCAGAGCAGGAATATTTAATTTTGATTAGTTTAGCTTATCAATTATTTATTCTATAGATATTCTTTTGGTGTTGTATTTAAGAAACCATCATCATATCAAGATTATCCTAGGTTTTCTCTTATGTTATCTTCCAAGAGTTTTATAGTTTTGTATTTCATATTTAGATTTATGATTCAATATGAGTTAATTTTTGTGAAGGATATAAGATTTGTGTCTAGATTCAATTTTTCTTGCATGTGGATATCCAATTGTTCCAGCACCATTTGTTGAAAAGACTGTCTTTGCTTCATTACATTGCTTTCATTCCTTTGACAAAGGTCAGTTGACTATATTTATGTGGATCTATTTCTAGGCTTTCTATTCTGTTCCATTGATGTGTTTGTCTATTCTTTCACCACTTCCACACTGTCTTTATTATTGTAGCTTTATAGCAGGTCTTGAAGTTGGGTAGTGTCAGTCCTCTAAGTTTATTCCTTTTCAGTATTGTGTTAGAATATTCTGGTTCTTTTTCTTCTCTGTGTATGTTTTAGAATTAGATTGTCGATATCCAGAAAATGACTTTCTGGGAGTTTGATTAGGATTGCACTAAATCTATAAATCAAGTTGTTAAGAACTGACTTTCAAGAGTATTGTCTCTAAAATATTTTTAAAGTATTTTACTTCTAATGATGTATTAAATGATTTTCAGAAGCATAGGGGATCATTAAGATGAAATTCCATTTCTTTGTTTCTATTCTGTTTTACTGGAGAACCAAAGTAGCTTTCTTTCTGTTTATTCAATGTGAAACAAGAACATATTGATGCAGATCCCATGCTTATCAACAAACAGAGTCTGTGGTGTATTCTCTTTCATGTCCCCACTCTCTTTCCATATGACTAGTGTTGCCAGGTAATCACAAAAGAAATATTAAACTATAAATTTTATGGTCTCATGTGAAAGCAAGAAATCAGCAGAATAATGAATCTCAAAATACTAGAGTAAGAACATTTGCATTAAAGTCACAATAGAGCATGTGTTTACTTGACAAAATACTTACCCTCCATTTGGGTGCTGGTGGAATACTCGTGGCATATTTGTGGCTAAAGGACAGATGGATATGTACAGGTGTTGGCCCAATTTATAGTGAATATTCTTCTAGTGTGTCTCATTGGAAATGAGTTGAAATATTTACTCACTTCTACCATTTCTCTCTTTATTGTACTAAACCAAAGAAGCACATGCAACCCAAAGGTCCCCAACATGTGATGAAACCAGGATTCTTTCTCTTTCTATCCCATCCATTAGAAATTTATAGGTGGTTATTATCCCCATCCAGAAGCAACAAATAATTATCACTCCCCTCAATCTCCTGCTCTATTTTGTATGTGAGTGATTATATCTCACTTTGTGGAGAATAACCAAAGATCCAAGGTGAAGGACATAGTACTTTGGATGACCTTCAAAAATGATATTGATGAACATTGCCTTTCAGTCATCACAAAGTGTCTGAAATCTGACTTGCATGGAACTGGAAACAAGTGGAAAAATGGAAAAAACATATGAAACATATTTTTCAGATATTGAAAAACATGCAGATCATGACAGTGATAACTGAGAGAAGGAAAACAAAGGAGGTGAAACATATGGTCACCCAGTCTTTCTGCCCAGAGAAACTTTCTGCACTACTGTGCAGGAATGGGGAACCAATACATAACACAGAGGTTTTGTTGAATTGAGACAGGTTTTAGAGTTAAAAGAGGCCAATGTAGTTAAAATATGTAGGGCAGAGTCTTGAAAAGAGGCTCTATATAGACAAAGAGCTTCAGAAGTCTGCATTGGGTCCCCGTGGGCATATCATTGAATATAAACTTGTACATTCATGGGCTAAGATGTCCCAAGATTAAGCAATGTAATACTGGAATGCTATAAGGTGAACAATTCTAAGAGTTCACACAGGACCGGAATTCATTCAAGTTTTGACCAGCCAGAGTGGAGAGACTTCACTAGACACCTGATACATTTAGTAGAAATCTCAGAAGAGTTCTTTTCAATAGCAGGGATATGCTTGGCTTAGAGAAAAGGCAACTGTAGAAGTTGTGTTAAAAGTCTTAAAATAATCCTCAAAGGGACCTTGCCCAGATATTTATCCAAGAGAAATAAAAGCATATATTCTTCAAAGACTTGTTCACGGATTTTTTTAACAGTTTTTTAATTGCTATATATTGAAAAAAATAATAATTTGCACAACAGACAAATGTTTAAATATGTTGATATAGTTAATACTACTATGCAAAGAATATGAATGACTGATATACACATAAGTATAGATGAATCTCAGAAACATTATACTGAGCTTAAGATGCCAAATACAAAGAGCACTTACTATATAATATCATTTATATGGAATTTAAAAACAGGCAAACTCAATGTGGTTAATCAATATCAGATCAATAATTGCCTATGAGAGGAGGTTGATGCTGAATAGACACAGTGGCAGGCATGGGGAACTTTTCTAGCAATAAAAATGTTCTGTATCTTGATTGTGGGGATGTTCATGGAAGTATATGTGCCTGTCAAGACTGATCTAACAGGATAGTAAAATGGGTTCATTTTAATATATGTAAATACATTTTACCCCAATAAGATTGCTGTAAAAAAGTAAAAGCAATAATATATATAGAGAGATGGTTGTATAGGTTTCTGGTTGGTACAAACCCCAGATATCTCAGCTACAGAACAGACAGGAGGAGAAGGGCAAAGCATCTTTTTTGCAGGCTTTCAAATTTCCTTTATAGAGGGATGTGTAAGTTATATGAATTGATTTTTAGTCTTTTTTTTTTTTTTGAAATAGTGTTTTTATTTTCTTTGGGTACATACCCAGAGTGGAATTACTGGATAATGGTATATTTCTACTCTTTTTTTTCTTTTTTCAGCACAACAGTATTCATTGTTTTTGCACCACACCCAATGTTCCATGCAATACATGCCCTCCCTAATATCCACCACCTGGTTACCCCAACCTCCCACCCCCTGCCCCTTCAAAACCCTCGGGTTTTTTTTCAGAGTCCATAGTCTCTCATGGTTCACCATCCCTTCCAATTTCCCTCAATTCCCTTCTCCTCTGCATCTCCCCATGTCCTCCATGTTATTTGTTATGCTCCACAAATAAGTGAAACCCTATGAAAAATGACTCTCTCTGCTTGACTTATTTCACTCAGCATAATCTTTTCCAGGCCCGTCCATGTTGCTACAAAAGTTGGGTATTCATCCTTTCTGATGGAGGCATCATATTCCGTAGTGTATATGGACCCTTCTTCGTATTCCTCATCATATTCCATAGTGTATATGGACCATTCATATGGAAGGACCATCTTCCTTATCCATTCGTCTGCTGAAGGGCATCTTGGTTCTTTCCACAGTTTGGCGACCGTGGCCATTGCTGCTATAAACATTGGGGTACAGATGGCCCTTCTGTTCACGACATCTGTATCTTTGGGGTAAATAACCAGTAGTGCAATTTCAGGGTCATAGGGAAGCTCTATTTTTAATTTCTTGAGGAATCTCCACACTGTTCTCCAAAGTGGCTGCACCAACTTGCATTCCCACCAACAGTGTAAGAGGGTTCCCCTTTCTCCACATCCTCTCCAACACATGTTGTTTCCTGTCTTGCTAATTTTGGCCATTCTAACTGGTGTGAGGTGGTATCTCAGTGTGGTTTTAATTTGAACTCCCTGATGGCTAGTGATGATGAACATTTTTTCATGTATCTGATAGCCATTTGTATGTCTTCATTGGAGAAGTGTCTGTTCATATCTTCTGCCCATTTTTTTTTATATGATTATCTGTTCTTTGTGTGTTGAGTTTGAGGAGTTCTTTATAGATCCTGGATATCAACCTTTTGTCTGTACTGTCATTTGCAAATATCTTCTCCCATTCCATGGGTTGTCTCTTTGTTTTGTTGACTGTTTCCTTTGCTGTGCAGAAGCTTTTGGTCTTGAAGTCCCAAAAGTTCATTTTTACTTTTGTTTCCTTTGCCTTTGGAGACATATCTCAAAAGAAGTTGCTGTGGCTGATATCAAAGAGGTTACTGCCGATATTCTCCTCTAGGATTCTGATGGATTCCTGTCTCATGTTGAGGTCTTTTATCCATTTCGAGTTTATCTTTGTGTACGGTGTAAGAGAATGGTCGAGTTTCATTCTTCTACGTATATCTGTCCAGTTTTCCCAGCACCATTTGTTGAAGAGACTGTCTTTTTTCCACTGTATATTTTTTCCTGTTTTGTCGAAGATTAATTGACCATAGAGTTGAGGGTCCATATCTGGGCTCTCTACTCTGTTCCACTGGTCTATGTGTCTGTTTTTATGCCAGTACCATGCTGTCTTGGTGATCACAGCTTTGTAGTAAAGCTTGAAATCAGGTAACGTGATGCTCCCAGTTTTATTTTTGTTTTTCAACATTTCCTTAGCAATCCGGGGTCTCTTCTGATTCCATACAAATTTTAGGATTATTTGCTCCAGCTCTTTGAAAAATACCAGTGGAATTTTGATTAGAATGGCATTAAAAGTATAGATTGCTCTAGGCAGTATAGACATTTTAACAATGTTTATTCTTCTGATTCAAGAGCATGGAATGGTCTTCCATCTTTTTGTGTCGTCTTCAATTTCTTTCACGAGTGCTCTGTAGTTCCTTGAGTACAGATCCTTTACCTCTTTGGTTAGGTTTATTCCCAGGCATCTTATGGTTCTTGGTGCTGTAGTAAATGGAATCAATTCTCTAATTTCCCTTTCTGTATTTTCATTGTTAGTGTATAAAAAGGCCACTGATTTCTGTACATTGACTTTGTATCCTGCCACGCTACTGAATTGCTGTATGAGTTCTAGTAGTTTGGGGGTGGAGTCTTTTGGGTTTTCCATATAAAGAATCATGTCATCCTCCGAAGAGAGAGAGTTTGACTTCTTCATTGCCAATTTGGATACCTTTTATTTCTCTTTGTTGTCTGATTGCTGTTGCTAGGGCTTCTAATACTATGTTGAACAAGAGTGGTGAGAGTGGGCATTCTTGTCATGTTCCTGATCTCGACGGGAAGGCTACAAGCTTTCTCCCATTGAGGATGATATTTGCTGTGGGTCTTTCATAGGTAGATTTGATGAAATTCAGGAATGTTCCCTCTATCCCTATACTTTGAAGCGTTTTAATCAGGAATGGATGCTGGATTTTGTCAAATGCTTTTTCTGCATCCATTGAAAGGACCATGTGGTTCTTCTCTCTTCTCTTACTGATTTGTTCTATCACATTGATTGACTTGCGAATGTTGAACCATCCTTGTAGCCCAGGGATGAATCCCAGCTGGTCATGGTGGATAATCTTTTTAATGTGCTGTTGGATCCTGTTGGCTAGGATCTTGTTGAGAATCTTAGCATCTATATTCATCAGTGATATTGGTCTGAAATTCTCCTTTTTGGTAGGGTCTTTGCCTGTTTTGGGGATCAGGGTAATGCTGGCTTCATAAAAGGAGTCTGGAAGTTTTCCTTCTGCTTCAATTTTTTGAAACAGCTTCAGGAGAATAGGTGTTATTTCTTCTTTGAATGTTTGGTAGAATTCCTCAGAGAATCCATCAGGTCCTGGGCTCTTGTTTCTTGGGAGGTTTTTGATCACCGCTTCAATCCTGTTACTAGTTATCAGTCTATTCAGGTTGTCAATTTCTTCCTGGTTCAATTTTGGGAGTTTATAGTTTTCCAAGAATGCATCCATTTCATCTAGGTTGCTTAGCTTATTGGCATATAACTGTTGGTAATAATTTCTGATGATTGTTTCTACTTCCTTGGTGTTCGTTGTGATCTCTCCCTTTTCTTTCATAATTTTATGAATTCGGGCTTTCTCTCTTTTCTTTTGGATTAGTGTGGCCAATGATTTATCGATATTATTGATTCTTTCAAAAAAAACAGCTTCTAGTTTCATTGATATGTTCTACTGTATCTCTGGTTTCTACCTCATTGATCTCAGCTCTAATCTTGATGATTTCCCTTCTTATGTGTGGAGTTGGTTTGATTTGTTGTTGATCCTCCAGTTCTTTAAGGTGTAGAGACAGCTGGTGTATTCTGGATTTTTCAATTTTTTTGAGGGAGGCTTGGATGTATTTCCCCCTTAAAACCGCCTTTGCTGTATCCCATAGGTTTTGGACCAAAGTGTCTTCATTCTTATTGGTTTCCATGAATTGTTTAAGTTCTTCTTTGATATCCTGGTTGATCCAAGCATTCTTAAGCAAGGTGGTCTTTAGCTTCCAGGTGTTTGAGTTCCTTCCAAATTTTTCCTTGTGATTGAGCTCCAGTTTCAAAGCATTGTTATCTGTGAATATGCAGGGAATAATCTCAGTCTTTTGGTATTGGTTGAGTCCTGATCTGTGACCCAGTATGTGGTCTATTCTGGAGAAGATTCCATGTGCACTTGAGAAGAATGAGTATTCTGTTGTTTCAGGGTAGAATGTTCTGTATATATCTATGAGGTCCATCTGGTCCAATGTGTCATTCAATGCTCTTGTTTCTTTATTGATTTTCTGCTTCGATGATCTATTACTGAGAGAGGCATGTTAATATCTCCTACTATTAATGTATTCATATCAATATGACTACTTATCTTGATTAACAGTTTTCTTATGTAATTGGCTGCTCCCATATTGGGGGCATAGATATTTACAATTGTTAGATCATCGTGGTGGATAGTCCCTTTAGGAATTATGTAGTTTCCTTCTGTATTTCTGACTACAGTCTTTAGTATAAAATCTAATTTATCTGATATGAGAATCGCTACCCCAGCCTTCTTTTGAGGCCCATTGGCATGAAAGATGCTTCTCCATCCCTTCACTTTCAGTCTGGGTGTATCTTTAGGTTCAAAATGGGTCCCTTGTAGACAACATATGGATGGGTCCTGTTGTTTTATCCAATTTGCAACACTGTGTCATTTTATGGGCGCATTTAGGCCATTCACATTGAGAGTGATTATTGATAGATATGTTTTTATTGACATTGTGTTACCTTTGAAGTCTTTCTTTCTGTAGATTGTCTCTATATTTCTGTTCAATGATATTTTTAGGATTTTTTTTTCTCTTTTATAGAACCTCCCTTAATATTTCCTGCAGTGTCAGCCTGGTGGTTGCATAGTCTTTTAAGCCTTGCTGGTCTTGGAAACTCTTTATCTCTCCATCCATTTTGAATGTCCATCTTGATAGATAAAGTATTCTTGGCTGCATGTTCTTCTCATTTAGTGCCCTGAATATATCTTGCCAGTCCTTTCTGGCTTGCCAGGTCTCTGTGGACAGGTCTGATGTTATTCTGATGGGCTTTCCTCTGTACGTAAGGAGCTTCTTTGTCCTAGCTGTTTTCAAGAGGGTCTGCCTACAATTATAATTCTTCATTCTTACTATTAGGTGTCTCGAGGACTTTCAAGAATCTATAATCTTGGGGGGAAACCATTCTGCCTCTAGTACATGAACGCTGGTTTCATTCATGAGATTAGGAAAATTTCCATAGACGACTTGTCCACTATATCTTCGAGACTTCTTTCTTTCTCCTCCCCTTCTGGGATTCTAATAATTCTGACGCTGGAACATTTCATGGCATCATTTATTTCCCTGATTCTGTTTACGTGGCTTCTAAGCTGTTTGTTCCAGGCTTCCTCCTGATCCTTTCTCTCTATCGGTTTGTCCTCCAGATCACTAATTCTATCTTCTGTCCCAGTTACCCTAGCTTTTAGAGAATTTAGATTAGATTGGAACTCACTGAAAGCATTTTGAACCTCATCTCTGGTCGCTTTCAGTTCGGTCCTAATCAATTCCGATTGGTCATCCATGGCTTTCTCCAACATAGCTATTGCCTGGATAATTGTTAGCCTGAATTCTTTTTCCGACATATTTTCTATGTTGATAGCCATTAGCTCTGTTGCAGAAGGCCCATCCTCTCTATTTTTCTTCTGTTGGGTGTTCCTCCTCCTAGTCATTTTGGTGAGAAATGACTGATCGGATGTAGCTGGATGTATCGACCATGGTGCAGTCAGGGTGCACCCTGGAACACTTCTGAGAAATCAGGATTCCCCACCCAAATGAAAGAAAAAAGAAAAGAAAAAGGAAAAAAGAGAGAGAAAGAGAGAGACTGGAAAAAAAGGGAAGATAAAAGAGAAGGTTCCGCCCAAATGGGCCCCAAGGTAAGATTTATGAAGTAGACAAACAAAAACAGACAAACAAAAAGACTGGTAAAATTATATGACAAGAGAAATATATAGATAGATATATGCAAAAATAAAAGAAGAAGAAGAAGAAGAAGAAGAAGAAGAAGAAGAAGAAGAAGAAGAA
>NC_081575.1:9319647-9337499 GCF_022355385.1 Mustela nigripes
CCTCGTCAAAAAGAACCCCAAGTATAAGATTTATATACTATCAGGACAAACACAAATACACAGACACACTGGCGAAGAAAAAGATGGGAGAGTGGTTATAAATTCTCAGTGTGGGGGAAGGTTATTTTGACTCTTCCTGGATGTATCTTGATATCTTTCCTAAAGGACTCAACTTTCCTATGATAAAGGGGGATTAAAAACTGGTTTACCTATAGGGGTAGCATTGACTGGGGAAAGGGGATTATCTTGATGTTTAACTCTATATGAATATTAGAAAATAAAAATTAAAAAAGAATAAACTAAACTAAACTAAAATTTTAAAAAAATTTTAAAAATAGAAAAGCAAAAGAGAAACATGAGTGTATGTATCAAAAAGTTCAGGTTAGAAGGTTATTATGGAGTTTGATGTACTGGACATCTCACTGTGATGGTAAATTGGTGAAAAAATTATCTATATAAAAAAAATGAGCCAGAATAGTGGGAACGAGTTAAAAATAAAAGTTGTATCTATGAAATAGTGGTGGTTGTTCTCTTGTCGTCTTTTTTGTTTTTTTTTTTTTTTTTTTTTCTTTCCTGGTTGGTTTTCTGGGGGAGGGGCCTGCCAGGTGGGTTTTCAGTTAATGATGTTCCCTATGTTAAGTCCTCCTGCCCCCCTTAAGGGGGTGGGCTCTGAAGAAACCGGTTTTTTCAGGCTTTTGTTCTCTGGAGCTTTTTATGTTTGTTCATCTGTTTTCTCTTTTGATGGTTTTTGGAGGTTCAGAGGAAAGCAAACTGCACCGCGACCTCCCTCTCAGAGAGGAGCCTCAGTCCGCTCCCCTGCGGGTGCCGGAGAGCACATAAATTCCCCCTTGGCCGCTGGCAGAGCAGGTTCAGAGTCACGGTCCCTGCGGACGCCGGATCTCCTGCTTGTACCCAAAACCACGCAGCGGCGGCTGTCTGGGCGGCTCCCGACCGCCAGAGAGGTTCCGAGCGCGATCGCACCCTGAGATTTTGCCGCTGGCCGGGGCTGGGAGGGCCTGGTCTCTCCGGTCCGAGAGCTCCCGGCTGGGCCTTTGCACACTCTCTCAGCGGAGGGTGGGGGGCGCGTGTCTCAGGCTCTGACAGCGCTGGGCGGTGTTCTGCCGTCTGGCGAGGCTCCCAGCTCCTCACGCGTTTTGGGGCGTGCTGGCAGCTCAGGGACCAAGAGCTGGTTTCTCCGCTGCACTCCCTCTGGCTCAGCGCCGGGGAGGCTGTCCTGGGTCCGGGGACTTAAGCCCCTGTCCCTCACCGCCCCGATTCCCACAATCCCCCCCCCCCCATCCTTTGCTCTTTTGGAGTGCTTGCAACCAGTCTCCGAGTTAATGCAGGTCCCCAGTCGCAGGGCGCTCCGTACCGGGGTCTTGCTTTCCAACCGGTCGCCTCTGTTGGCTCCCTCCCCCTTTGGTTTATCTTCCGAGATCAGCCCCCGTTCCCACTCCGAGTTACCTGCCCACTGGCATCTTCTGCCCCTGTAGAGATCCAGACGTGTATGATTCTGATCTCAGGCTGATTTCATGCGTGATCAGAGTTCTTTGGTAGGTAATCAGCTCACCGGCTGAAAAGGCGCTTCCTCCTACTCCCCAGCCATCTTGTCTCCCCCTGATTTTGAGTCTTACTCAGTACTGCGGGTCTTAAAGTTAATAGAAAATTCTCTTAATTCAGGACAATAGACAGTAGACTCTTTTTAATGGAGTTTTTTTTTTTATTAGTTATTATGTGATTTTAGGGGAAGTTTAGTGGTATACTATTAGTTAAATCCCATTTTAGCCCAAAAGCATGAGGTACAAGGATATTCATCTCCATTGTCTTTCTACTAGAAAGAGTTTCTCTCGGTTCTGATGTTTTCCTCTCATGCTGACTCCTATATACTTACCCATTCCTTTTTATTTTTTGCAATAGGCATGCATTATCCTATATAATTTCTGCTCTACTCATCATCCTCTCTCCACTGGCCTTCTCACCAATAAATCCTATACTAAGGAGTGCCCCTAAGTAAAAATCTACTTTGGCTGATAATGTCCATCAAATCAACTACAAAGTTTCTACAATGAAAACAAATTTACAAGAGGTCCGTTAGTTGGATGGTAAAATTGAGAAATCAGTTTCCTGATTGATAATGCAGTGGAAAGATCCTGGGATTTGGAGTCTTGGCTTTCCTGTTGGTAAAAAAAAGAATGTACTCCTTGGTCTTGTATAATTATATGAGAATTATATTAACTAAAATAGGTGACATGCCCGTAAATTTGGTATACCTTAAAATGACCAAAATTCTGTGCCTCTAAAATTATGTATGTAATATATATACATATGTAGAGAATGTATATATTCATGTATGTATGTGTGAATATTTAACATGTTTTATATGTAATATGAATCCACACATATACAGCTAAATATAGGTATTTTACATATGCATATAGTAGCATTAGAAAATAAACAAAATAATGACTTCATCATATAGCTCATTAAACTTCAATGTTATGCATAAAAAGTTTGCATAGAAGTACAATTTTTTGTTCTATTGAAATGGTTCCAATTTAGCATTTTATTTCATAGGCATGTGTATATCAAGATCATGGAATTTGCAATATACTAATGAAGGTGTTAGGTTACCCTGTACAAGCCACTTGACACCTTAGCACATAATTGATATTGATGTAAACTTGCTAAGAAATATAACCTAACAAGGAACATTGGATTCTTGTACCATTTCCAATTTGGGTAAGACATGAATATTTGACAGTAATTTTTATAATCAGCTGTAAGATTTTTGTTTTGGTTTAGCAGAGCTGAATATCCGGCCTAATCAGTGGATATTCTAGTTAAAAACATCAAGTATTACTTAGACATTTGCTGCCATAGTGGCTTAAGAGTTTTGCTTTTTTTAATATCACAGTATTCATGTTGATGATATGTGTAGATTCTGTAACCAAAAAGAAAAAATAGAAGCCTCATATAAATAAAACAGAAAAGATGCGGTGAAAATTTCTTTTTAAAATTATAACAAAATAACAGCCACTGTTTTTGTTAGATCTGACACAACTTATTCATCAGAAAGCAACAAGTGTGCACATCTGTATATTTGCATACTAAAAATAGTTGTTCAAGAAACAAAGGTTGCTTAGAATACATAACCTCTTACTCGCTTAAATTATATGTTTCTGAGTGTAGTATTATGATCTTGTTTTCAACTACATGTATGTGACTACCTAATTACAAAGCAGACATTTTAAACATAGTGTTTATTTCAAAGCATTGTATCTCAGAATAAAAATGCATTAGAAGCAGTGATCGGGAGGAAGGGGAGGCCAACATGTTCGGAGTATCAGACATAGCCATCAAGATTTTCACCCTCCATTCTCAATAAGTTTTGTTGTGACCAGACTCAGTGCAGGGTAGACCAAATTGCAACTCTTTACCTATGAAAATACTGACTGTGTGATCAATCCATGAAGAATCATGTTAACTATTTTTATTTTACCTGAGATTCATTATTTTAAAAAATGTTGAGAGTGGGGAATGCTATTGTATTGTTAATATCTGTAGTAATTAACTCTTGGTTAGTTTGGTCAAATAGGGGATAAAGCTTAGTGGTGGTGCTTCCTGGGGGAAAAAGGAAAGTTAGCTAGGAGGGAATTTAGAGGGGTTGAGCCTCGGTGTAGGACTAGATGCTGAGAATCATGGCCAGACTCTCCAGTGGATGAAGTCCAAAGCAATGAGATCATTTTGAGCTGGTTTTAGCAAATATTGTGGTTTCAGTTCTTTCCCAGCGAGATCCTAGCTAATGTCTAAGGAATGGAGGAAAGAATGGGAAACAAGGGTATAGCATGCCAAATCCACCACTTGAGGCGGAGGAAAACAAGAACCAAATTAAATGGCAGGCTCTAGGGTTCAGTATTGTCCAGTGGGAATTGTAGGACTGGTCAAAAAAGTTGGAGGAAAACCATAGCCATCACAGAGAGTGCACCAATAGGGTGGTCATACAGGTATACAAGCACCTGCCTGCTAAATTAAAGGCAAACACGTAGCTCTAGGCCCCCCTTGGTAGTTTGGGGTGGCTCTTTGATATTCCTTCCCTCAGCAGGATTAGCTCAGGAACTGTGTTGGTAGAGGGAGCAGTGCCTCCAACTGTGAGGGGTTGGAGGAGACAGGTCAAAACAAAAGAGAACAGCATCTTCTAATGTGCCGTCTGTGCAAACAATGGCACATCTACTCTGTGAATAGATAACGACATCTCTCAGTTCTGGTCACCTTGCATTTAGCTCCGAAAGGTGTGGAAAGAAAACTTCAAATGGAATGTTATGTGGTATTTTGGGTTGACTAAGAAACATAACAAATGTGACCCAGGGTTACTTTTGAACGTAGGAATAGGTTATCAGCATTTAACTGACATTTAAGTACCAATGGCACTTAATCCATGCAGTATTTGAGATGCCTTGCAGTTAAGATACTGCTTTCGAATAAAGATGATGAGGCAATTCTCCACACACACGTGCCACAGCAAATCATCTCTAGCATAATCAATTAGGTGGCATTTAGTTACCTGTAATGCTATTTATTTTTTAATTGTTAAATATATTGCTATAATTCTTCTGAGGCCACAGTATGAACACACTGGATTCCTAATTAGTCATCACATTGGTTAGTTCAATTTGACAGAACAAAACCTGGAATCTGAATCTCTTTTTAAACAGTTTATGCAAATTTACTCTTTATTCTCAAGCTATTTGCAATCACAATTGAATTTTTAAACGGAGTAATAATTTTATTTAATAAAGTATGCATGCTTCTAGCATCTAATCCCACTGTTTCACTTACTTATCCTTTAACAAAATGATAGTGTCATCACAGCGTACATTTTTAGTTCTTCTTAGTCGCATATTGCTGGAAAACATCTTGGTCCCCAGGGCTCACCTTTGGTGCTACAGACAACTTTTTCTCTTATAGATGATATTCAGCAACAATTGGCTAAAACCTTCTAACCTGGCCACAGTCACAGAAGCTAAGTGGTTCTTCTTCATTTTTTTTTTTTTTTAATGCTTCTTTTTTTCCAATTGAATTTAAAGGAAAAGCAAAAGGTATTTCCCCCACACACACTCTCAGGCCTCTGATTCTAGTCTACTCTGGTCTATTCTAGTTCTATCTATTCCCTCTCTACCTTTCTATATTGCATCGTTTGATTTCAGTTAAATAGAGTGAAGTCAATGCAATCTGTAGCCATAATTTTAAATGGAAAGTATTGCCTTTGCAAGTTTGCAAATTGTGAACAACAGAGAAATAACTAAAGAACCAGCTTTACCTGAGAGCATTGTTTTTGTTTTAAACAATGCTTTTTTTTTTTTCCTAAGTAAGGATGTTAAAAGATGGTGATAGAGATGAGAAGTGGAAAGTCATAGGCAAGAAAATGTTACAGTCCAAGGGAAACTTAATCAGAATTATAAGGAAGAAAGAGTTAGTGTTTGTTGGAGAAGACAAATAGTGTCAGTATCGATGAGATGGATAATATGCAAGAAGGTAGGGCCAAATGCTCAGAGTGAGTAGTATTTTGCACTGGGTAGAGATCACGCTTAGAGTTTACTAAATGATATTGGTTAGGAGTATGAGGACACAGAAACAAATTAAAGATTAAAGCCATAAGGAAAGGAAGCATTTCCTGTCCCTGAGTAAGTTAGTGAACAGCATCTACTCTTCAGTAAGTTTCCAACAGACTTGTTGGGAGAACTAGGATGAATGTGTTGACTAATTATTTTAAATTGCTTTGAATGAAGAACCTATATAGGTTGTGACCGTAGAGTTCATTTGACTCAACGGTGAATATGGTTTTGCCTAGCAAAATGTGCATCTATCCTGAAGTTGAATGCCAAGATCCTTGAGAACCACTAAACTGCAGCATTCACCATCAGTATAGAAATTCAAATGGTTTTGTTGTCCAGTGATTTAATTTGATAAAAACAATTTATAGAGGTGAAATAAGCCACTGGAAGGAGCTTGTTTTCTATTCTGGCTGCATTAAAATGTATTGAATGTTCTGCTATAGTGAATTAATAGAAGAATACAAATAAAGGCTACAGAATCAAAGTATATCTGCTTCCCACATCTACATTCAGGCCAAAAATCAATCAACAAAATGAGCAAAAAGAATACATCTCTGAGGGAGTGGACACCCATTAAATAATTTCTGTAAGTGGTAGAATACTTTGATCCATGTTCAGATAGCAGTTCAGGTTATCATTTTAATTCCTATCGTGGTTATGACCATCCCAAATTCCCCATCAACTTCAGTTTTGCAGAGGGAGTAATCAGTATGCATGGTGTTTCTCTCATTTGCCTGGAATTACAGATGATGACTCCAACACCAGTGTTCTGGGCTTTATCTTGCAAATGGGACATTGACTAAAATATGAAGACCATTGAGGCCCTTGCACTCATATAATTTGCATTCTGGACACAATAAGTTCTGCTTATATAAGAATGGCCTGATCAGTTCTCAAATGCAGCATTTTTGAAAATAACCACATTAGTGCACATTTTGGAAGAGAAGTAAGCAGTGTCCCAGAAGAAAGAACACGGAGATAACAAGGGTTCTAAACCTGCCTCTAACACTATCTTGCAGTATGTGCTTTGGCCAAATTACTTCCCGTCTGTTGGCATAATATTGTAACTGTTCATTTGTAATGAAAGAATATTCAACTACCCCATGATTCTCAAATGGGGGTGGCAGTTAAAGGATGGGAGAGGTAAGGAATATGCATCCAAAGGAGCGTAGTGAAAAATTCTGGATGATTTGTTTTGTTTTGTTTTTCATACTACACATGCTCCTATCCCAACTCTACTCTCCTCAGATCTTTTGGTTATTAACATTAGTGATACTAGTGATAATATGTTAGTGATATTAGTAAAAATATGTTAAATATATTGCCAGTACTGAGGCCAAACTGGTTTAAAATCACTGGACTAGATGATTTCTAAAATTTCTTTCAAGACTAATATTTGATGGGTCTATGAAGAGAATGATTGCTTATTTGTACTACTACTAAACACATATATCCAAGTGTCTCTCACTTCACAAGACTATAGTGGGAGAATTAAATAGTATCAATGCTGTGTGAAACAACACAGTGTTATACCTGGTGTACAGTGTGTCCTCCAAAAGTATAACTTGCCTTCATTCTATCCACAGCAATAGATAAAATTTTCTTTATACATAATGTGTTCTGTGATGGAAGATATAGAAATGTGGAGAGGATGAACAATAGCTTCTGAAGAGGGACCTAATAAATTGAAAATTACTCTGTCTGGACACTGAGTTAGGTCTAAGCCCCCGTGATTTATGCCAACATTTAGCGGTTTCCATTGCATGAATGTTATTTAGAGAGGAGATATGACTATTTTCAGGTACTGTGGTATGCAGGCAAATAGCTGTATTATTGCATTTAAGATGATAGTCACTTTTGATTAATGAAAGTCCTTCCCAAACATAAGTCCTACCTCATTCATTATGCAGGAAATACCCCCGCCATTATTTAGGGAATAGTTATGTGTGTTCTTCACATATTAGAAGGACAAGTGATCAGGTGCAATTTTTTAAATTATGTGGCTTTATTTACATGCTCTAAGCATATAGTCTATCTACACTTGTTACATAGAAGCATACATGTTTGGCATAAGTGAATATTGAATTTTATACATAGATGCATACCTGCATTGGGAGAAGTTTTAAAATGCCACATATACATTATTATATAATAGCATCTACCTAAATATAATACATACATATTTATCTAGGATAAAATAATTTATTTAGATGCCAGTCTAAATGGATAAGACCAAGACCTAGAGAAAGAAAAGAATTAAGAGTGTATGAGGAGGGGGCACCTGGGTGGTTCAGTCGGTTAAAGCCTCTGCCTTCTGCTCAGATCATTATCCCAGGGTCCTAGGATGGAGCCCTGCATCAGGCTCTCTGCTCAGCAGGGAGCCTGCTTCCCCCTTTCTCTGTCTCTGCCTGCCCCCTGCCTACTTGTGATCTCTCTCTGTCAAATAATTAAAAAAAAAAAAAAAGAGTATATGAGGAGGGTACTTGATATAATGAGCATTGGGTGTTTATGCAACTGATGGATCACCAAACTCTACCTCTGAAATTAATAACATACTATATGTTAATTATTTTTAAATCTTTAAAAAAATTAAACGAGTATATGTGAGAGCAAGAGAATGAAAGTGAAAAATATGAGGGCTCCAAAATTAACCCGAAGCAATTATGCATGTTTTTGAAGTTGAACTTAAATTAGGTATAATGAGAAATTATGATAGTCTTAATATAAAAAAATGAGCACTTTTCTCGAAATTCAGGATTAACTAGCTGTGTTTGTTTTAGTGAGCACTGTACTATCTGCTTTACCTTTTAGTCCTTCTATAGTATGTATTCTGATTATTGTTGTTGCATAACAAATGACCCCAAATTTAGAGTAAAACAAAAATGTCTTTATTATGCTCATGATTTAACTGGTCAGGAATTCAAGAAGAGCTTCACTGACTAGTTCTTCAAGTTTCTCATGTCACTGTAGCCAGATGTTAGCAGGGGATTTGGTCATTTGAAGGTTCAACTAGATTGAACATTCAAAATGGTTTGCTCACATGGCTGACAGTAGATTTTGGCTATTGAGTCTAGTGGATGTAGGCTGGAATCCCCACTAGGACTGTCTGCCACTTCACTATAGCAGTCACAGAGCAGTTGGACTTCATACTTGGCAACTACCTTCCTCCAAGCAAGTGTCCCAAGAGAAGCTGGTAGAAAGGTCAGGGCCATTTCTGTTTCAGCATCAGAAGTCATATAGCATTACTCAGTTGTCCTCTACTGTTCAAAAGAGTCATAAGTATAATCTGATTGGAGGGATAGGACAAAGATTCACCTACTGGGAGTAGGAATCTGCAAGTCACACTATGGAAGAGTATGCAGAATAGGAGATGTTATTGTGGCCATATTTGAAAAGCGTAATCTTACACAAGTGATATTTCCATGTTTTTCATGTGGGGAAACTGAGGCCCAAGGTGTTTAAGAAACTATAAAAAGATCTAACTGGAACTCAAACCCAGAACTAACTTCCTCTGAAACCTGCATTCTTTCTACTGTGCTTCCCTGCCTCATTGGGAATATTATTCTTAGATTATTATATATTTTTAAAAATATGAATAAAGTTAAATTAAGTATCAAAGACAGATAATCTAATTAAGAATCATAGTCCTGACTTCCAGTCTTATTTCTACTGCTTGCCTGATTGGGGTTAGTTGTTTCTGTTCCCTGGGCTTCTTTTCCACATCTGATGAGCAGGAAACGTATGCCATTTGTCTTCAAAGTCCCTGATACTTCTTGAATCCTTTGCTTCATGATGTGAAAACATTACAAAATTGTGTGTGTGTGTGTGTGTGTGTGTGATAGAACAGTATTAAAACTTTAATAACTTTTAATAGCAAGATTACAATACCTATTTATCTCACTTCTAAAATGTCTAATTTTCATTTTGTGATCCCTGCTTGGATGCTCATTAACCTCTGAGGCAAGAGGCAAATGATTTAATTAGTTGTGCAATTGTGTCTTTCCTCTCTGAATAGTTCCTTTTATATTCAATCACATTTCCTGAAACAAGAGGTTCCCATTGGCAAAAGAAAGGCTATGGATTTTATGGGTTTATTTGGGTTACTAACTAAAATGGAATGAAACTGTCATGGGTTTGAAGAACAGTTTGAGTAAAATAGTATTCTAATTCTGCAGGCGTGACATAGTAATTTGTTCCTAGGCAGTAGGATAAGCACTCTTGGGGGGCAGGGAATGTTTCCTCCTAGAAATAGCTTACTGAACGATTGTCTCATATAGTAATGTAAATGATCTGGTGAATTGTCTGGAAATGTCCTAAGTCTGGCACAAACCTCTTTGAATACCCTTTGTATGTAGACTAGAGTCTAATTCCTTCATCTTATATTATTCTAGCCATTGAATTCATTGCAATTTCACAAAATTACAGGATTCAGAGATTTCAGAGATCTTTAATATCATGGACCTCAATTGTTTATCAAACATTCTTTCCCACCAAGCTCTTTTCTTAAAATCAGAAGCAAAAGTTTCCTATGCAGTATTGGTAGAAGTCTAGTTTCTGTATTTGAAGTGGGGTTAAGGCTCCAGAAACCCTCCTTCTATTACCTCCTCTCCTCCTGTACATCTCCTTCTTCAAGCTATCCATAAGGAGCTTTTAGAACTTTGAAGGTTTGCGAATCACTTACCCCATCCATTACTTGATTCATAAGAGATTTGGTCAGATGTCCCTGTGCAAGTATACTGTAATAGTGTTGTATGGTGACAGAGGGAAGCTACACTTGTGACGAACACCGAACCATGTATAGAGTTATCTAATCACTGGGTTGTACATCTGAAACTAATATAACATTGTGAGTCAACTATACTCAAAAAAAAAATTTTTTTTAAGATGTCCCTGGATTAGACAGTAGTAAATAAAACTGACAGAATTGCTGGTCTTGCAGAACTCACAGTTTAATAGAGGACTTACACATGTAAACAAACTATTTTACCCCTATTGTTGGTGTGCCAATTATAGCATATTTCAGGGATACCTAATGTGATCTAGGGGGCTAGTGGTCAGAAATGGCTTCCTAACGTAAGGGGAAAAACTGACACCTGAAACAAAATTAAGAGTGAGCCTTTAAAAAATGGGAGCAGGAGGGGAAATGCTTCAGGAAGAAATAAAGGTATGTATAAAGCCCATGTGAGGAGGAGCAGGGTTAGAGTTTTTCATCAGTATAAAATGTGAAGGGAGCCAAAGGTGAGGGATAAACCTGTAGATATAATCAGAAGCCACATCATGATGGCCCTTGCAAGTTGTTTTATAAAATCTGAGTTATAACCAAAGGGTAATTGGGAAGGGCCACTGTAGGAGGTTAAAGGGCAATGATATAACATTAAATGTATTTTCAAAAGAGCACGCTGGCTGATGTTTGGAGAAGAGGTTGGAGAGGGCCAGGATAGAAGAAAGAAGGATCTATTTTGGAAGTAGATTGAGCATCACTGTTGATGGATTGGATGTCATCCAGGAAGAAAAGAGAGAAGTTAAGAATGACCCTTGGGTTTTGGCCCAAGAAATAGGTGGATATTGATGTTATTTACTTATATGTGGAAGATTGGCAGTTGAGCAGATTTGGGGAGAAAGCCAAGCACTTTGTGTAAGTGTGAGATACATACTAAATATCACAGTAGAAGGGAAGTAAAAGGAAGGTAGACAGATATGAGAGAGAAAGGTGAGAAAAAATTCATATTTATCCAGATCTTGATCATGGAAAATGACATTTTTCTGGGATATTTGAATGAATGTTGAAGGACTCAGTTCATAAGGATTGGATCCTTATGGACTGGATCATAAGGATCATAAGACTAGACATTGGATCATTAGGATTAGAGTCATAAACAGGCCACACAATAGAGTGACATAGGATATGAGACTAAAAGAGCAAACTTAGAGTGAGGAAGTTCTTCTTAGGAGAAGAGCCATTAAAGAAAATACTGATAAAAAGAATGCCTTAAAAGTTTTAAAGTTTTATATACCAAGAAACAGGACAAACATTTCCAAGACTATTGCTTGGAAAATTGTAACTCTTTAATAGATGGGGAACTGTTACAGTTAATTTGCAAATAGCTCTTACACATTTCTGAAGGAAACACACAGACAAACTGGGAAGGAAAAAAGGGAGGACCAACAGTGGGAATAAGATATGCACCGAAGAAAGGCAAGTAGTTAATAAACATATTAAGTGATGGATTACCTTCAGTAAAAATCCATGAAATACACTGTATTTTGTCTATCAAGGGCCAAAAAAGACAAAGCAAAGGATGGTAAATTACATTATTGAAAAAGGAATCAGAAAACTGTGTGTTGATTCACTATAAAATGTCTTGTCTTTGCAGAAGACAACACAGCAATTACTCTGAACATTAAAAGCATACCCCCAACTCAGAAATTCTATTTTTAGAAACTTAACACATAGAAATGCATGCACAAACATTTAAAAATACATTTATAGGAGTTAAGATAGCCGAGTAGTAGAAGAACCCTGAGTTTGCCTTGTCCCTTGAACACAGATCAACATCAAATCATTTTGAACAACTAGGAAATCAATATGAAGATTAAGAAAACAATATACACTATTAAAGAGAATGTGACAGATGCAAGATTCAAAGCTGTTAATCGGGGGAGAGAAAAGCCGAGGTGCTGCAAACAGGAGAGAACCCTTTGCACAGGGCGAAGTCAGGGCCAGAGGGAGACAGCAGGAGAGGGAACAGCATGTAGGGTTTGCAAAGCACACCCTGGTGAGGGGATTCCCTGGATTGTACTGGGAAAGATTGCTCTCCCTCCTGGAGTACATTTGGAAGAGGCTATTTTGGCTCTCCATGAACAAAAGGCCAAACAGGAGTCACTGAGTGACCATTCAACAACAGGGGATAGAGGTGCACATGTAGAGGACAGATAACCCAATCACAGCTTTTCACTACACAGGACAATAGACTCTAGCAACTGTGTGCATGCTGTGTGATTGCATTTCTGGGGTAGAAAAGTGCCAGGAACACAAGGAGGCTCTCCTCTGGGAGAGTGGAGCAGGTCTGTACCTTGCAGGGCCCTTTAAGATTTGCAGTTTTGAATCCTAGCCACCAGCCAGAGATAAAACACAGGAGCAATGTGGCACCAAGCAGCCAAGGGCCAAGCATAGACAGGTTAAAGGCAGGCATCTAACAAAAGCCTGGGACACAGGAGAAATTGTCACTTTTCTGTGAGGACCTCCTGAACAGCAGCAGCTGCCCTGGGACAGGATGAGAGGGTGGGGTGATGCCACTTCCAGCCACACGCCCAGCATGGTTTGACCTCAGAGAGAAACACAGCACTGACAGTGGAGGCTGGAGTCTCTTACACCAAACCCCACCCCCTGTGCCCATCAGGGGCAGGTATAACTGTGAGCCAGCACAGCTGGCCTCTCTCTCAGAAGACCAACATAGGTTCCCTGCATGTACTAAGTCTAATGATCATAGAGTGCTCCAAAGCATCAGCTTCAGTTCTGGTGGAAATAGGGCCAGGATTTCACTTCATTTTTTTTCTCTTCTTTTCTTTCTCTTTTGCTTTTCTTTTCTTTTCTTCTTTTCCTTTCCTTTCCTTTCCTGTTCTTTTCTCTGTTTTCCTTTTTTCTTTTATATATATATTTTTTTTCTTCCTTTTTTTTTGTTTCTTTTTCTTTGGTGTCAGACTTACAGTTTTTTTGTTCCTTTTTTGCTTTGTTTGTTTCCTTGTCTCTCTCTCTTTTTTAAATCAGTCTTCTTTTTTTCCCCCTTTATTCCTTCTTTCTTTCTATTTCCTTGGAATCAAGCTTATGGTTTCTTCTTTGTCCTTTGTATGCTTTTTTTTGTCCCTTTTTGCTTTTTTGGGGTCAGACTTTTTTCCTTTTCTTTTCTATTTCCTTGTCTTTTCTCTTTTCTTTTCTTTTTCTTCCAGGCTTATCTTAACAAACAAATCAAAGCACAGCTAATTAAAGTTCCAAACATTCCCCACTCCAAGCAAGGAGGAGCTCTGTAGAGGACTGACCTGTGGGAAAGAGCAGCCAAAGCACCAACGGAGTACATACAGCATACACCAGAAACACTTCTTGAAGCACCAGGCCCTGGACAGTGTATGAGCTCTCCTTAAGATAGTATTATTCTCAGAATCAAGAAACATAACAAGCTTTCTTAATATGTAAAAGACAGAAACCTAGACACAATGACCAGATGGAGGAATTTTCCCCGAAAGAAAAATTAACAAAAACTCACAGCCAGAGATTTACCCAAAAGAGATATAACCAGTATATCTGAACAAGAATTTAGAAGAACAATTGTAAGAATACTACCTGGGCTTGAAAGAAGCATAGAAGACACCAGATAAACACTGTCTACAGAGATAAAGACTTAAAAACCAGTCAAGCTGAAATTAAAAATGCTATAACTGAGATGCAAAAACCACTGGACGTAATCACAGTGAGGATGGAAGGTGCAGAGGATCGAATAGGTAATATAGAAGATAAAATTATGGAAAATAATGAAGCTGAAAAGAAGAGGGAAAGTAAACTATTAAGTCAGATCACGAATATAGACTTAGGGAACTCAGGGATTTCACAAAGCACAATAATATCTGTATCATAGGAGTCTAGAAGAACAAGAGCAAGAAATGGGGGCAGAAGGTCTAGTTGAACAAATTATAGCTGAGAACTCCCCTAATCTGGGGAAGGAAACAATCATTCAAGTCCAAAAGGCACAGAGAACTCTCCTCAAAGGTCAACAAAAACAGGTCAACACCAAGATATATCATAGTGAAACTTGAAAAATACAAAGATAAAGAGAGAAATCTGAAAGCAGCAAGGCACAAAAGGTCCTTAACCTACAAAGGTAGACACATAAGTTTAGCAGCAGACCTGTCCACAGAAACGTGGAAGGCCAGAAAAGCCATAGCATGATATACTCAACATGCTAAATGGGAAAAAAATATGCAGCCAAGAATACTTTATCTAACAGGTTGTTATTCAGAATAGAAGGAGAGATAGAGTCTCCAAGAGACACAAAAACTAAAGGAGTTTGTGTGCACAAAACCAGCTCTGAAAGAAATAATAAAAGCCACAATTTGAGAAAGAGAGACCAAAAGGAACAAAGACTAGAAAAGAACACAATGCAAAGGAACAGTGACTTTGCAGGATAATGGCACTAAATTCATACCCATCAATAATCATTCTGAATGTACATAGACTCAATGCTCCAATCAAAAGACATAGGGTTTCACAATGAAT
Source organism: Mustela nigripes (assembly GCF_022355385.1). Lineage (NCBI taxonomy): Eukaryota > Metazoa > Chordata > Mammalia > Carnivora > Mustelidae > Mustela > Mustela nigripes. The sequence goes on from NC_081575.1 coordinate 9,334,528, forward strand.
AAAAAAACAAAAGACCCACTGATATTCTGCTTATAAGAGATTAATTTTAGACCCAAAGACACCTCCAGATTGAAAGTGAGGGGGGTGGAGAACCATCTGTCATGCTAATGGACATGAGAAGAAATCTGGACAAACTAGATTTTAAAGCAATACTGTTATTAGAGATGAGGAAGGGGACTATATCACAATAAAGGTATCTACCAATAAAAAAATCTAACAATTGTAAATCTTTATGCCCCCAACTTGAGAGCAGCCATATGTGTAAATCAATTAATAAAAAACATAAAGAGGGGTGCCTTGGTGGCTCAGTCAGTTGGATATGTGACTCTTGATTTTGGTTCAGATCAAGATCCTCAGGGTCATGGGATAGGACCCTGCCCTGCATCAGGCTCTGCACTCAGCAGGTAGTCTGCTGCAGATTCACTTGTACTCCATTCCTGTGCTCCTCCTCTCTTTCTCTCTCTCTCTTTCTCTCTCTCTTCCTCCCCCCAACTCTCTCTCTCTAAAATAGATAAATAAATCTTTAAAAAACAAAAACCAACAAAAATAACAAACTTAAAGAAACTCATTGATAATAATAGTAGGGTGCTTTAACACCATTTTCCCAACAATGGACAGAACATCTAAGTGGAAGATCAGTAGAGAAACAATGGCTTTAAATGACATGCTGAAACAGATGAACTAAACAGACATATTCAGAACATTTCATCCTAAAGCAGCAGAATACACATTCTTTTCAACTGCAATGGAAAATTCTCCAAAATAGATCATATACTGGGTCATGAATCAGGCCTCGACCAGTATAAAAAGACTGAGATAATGACATACATTTTCAGACCACAATGCTATGAAACTTGAAGTCAACCACAAGAAGAAATTTAGAAGGACCACAAATACATGGAGGTTAAAGACCATCCTACTGAAGAATGAATAGGTCAACCAGGAAATTAGAGGAGAAATTAAAAAAAAAAAAATAGAGGTAAGTGAAAATGAACACATGACAGTCCAAAACCTTCAGGATACAGAAAAGTGGTCAAAAGAGGGAGGTATATAGCAATATAGGCCTCCTTAAGAAGCAAGAAAGCCTCTCAAATACACAACCTACATTTATACCTAAAGGAGCTGGAAAAAGAACAGCAAATAAAACCTAAAACCAGCAGAAGAAGGGAAATAATAAAGATTAGAGCAGAAATAAATAATACATTGCTGCTTCAGAATAGCCAAACTGCAGACGGACCCAAGATGCCCTTCAACAAATGGACAAAGAAGATGTAGTTCATATATACAATGGAATATTACTCAGCCATCAGAAAGATGAATACCTACCATTTGCATTGACATGGATGGGACTGGAGGGTATTCCACAAGTGAAGTAAGTCAAGCAAAGAAACACAATTATCATATGGTTTCAGTCATATGTAGAACATAAGGAATACTGCAGAGAACAATAGGGGAAGAGAGGGAAAACTAAGTGGGAAAAAATCAGAAAGGGAGAAAAACCATATGAGACTCTTGACTCTGGGAAACAAACGGAGGGTTTTGGAAAGGAGGTGGGTGGGGGGACGGGGCAACTGGATGATAAGAATTAAAGAGGGCATGTGATATAATGAGCACTGGATATTATATTCAACAAATGAATCATTGAACATTATATCAAAAATTGATGTACTATACTTTGGCTAATTGACTTTAAATTAAAAAAAGAAATGATATAGAAATAAAAAAACTGTAGAGCACATTAACAAAACTAGGAGCTGGTTCTTTCAAAGAATTAACAAATTTGATAAACCCCTAGCCAGGCTTATCAGAAAGAAAAGAAAAAGGACCCAAATGAAATCACAAGTGAAAGAAGAGAGATCACAACCAACACTGCAGAAATACAATTATAAGAGCATATTATGAGCAACTATATGCCAACAAATTGGGCAATCAGGAAGAAATGGATGAATTCCTAGAAACATATAAGCTACCAAAGCTGAAACAGAAAGAAATAGAAAGTTTGAACAGACCCATAATCAGTAAAGAAAGGGAATCAGTGATCAAAAATCTCCCTACAAACAAGAGTCCGGAGCCAGATGGCTTCCCAGGGGAACTCTACCAAACATTTAAAGAATTAATACCTATTCTTCTGAAGCTGTTTCAAGAAATAGAGATGGAAGGAAAACTTCCAAACTCATTCTATGAGGCCAGCATTACCTTGATTCCAAAACCAAAGACCCCACTAAGAAGGAGAATTCCAGGCCAATGTCCCTGATGAACATGGATGCAAAAATTCTCACCAAAATACTAGCCAGTAGGATCCAACAGTACATTAAAAGGATTGTTCACCCTGACCAAGTGGGATTTATTCCTGGGCTGAAGGGGTGGTTCAATATCCATGAATCAATCAACATGATAGACCACGTTAATAAAAGAAAGGATAAGAACCATATGATATTCTTAATAGATACAGAAAAAGCATTTGACAAAGTACAGCATCTTTTCTTGATAAGAACCCTCAAGAAAGTAGGAGGAGGAACATACCTCAACATCAAGAAGGCCATAAATAAAAGACCCACAGCTAGTACCATCCTCCATGAGAGCTTTTCCCTTAAGGTCAGGAGCATGACAGGGATGACCACTCTCATCACTGTTGTTCAAAATACTGCTGGAAGTTCTAGCATCAGCAATCAGACAACAAAAAGAAATAAAAGGAATCCAAATCAGCAAGGAAGAAATCAAACTTCCACTCTTCACAGATGACACGATACTCTCTGTACAAAACCCAAAAAACTCCACTGAAAAGTTGCTAGAACTGGTACATGAATTTGGCCAAGTCACAGGATATAAAATCAATGTACAGAAATCTGTTACATTTCTATACACCAATTACGAAGCAAGAGAAAGAGAAATCAGGAAATAGATCCTATTTACAATTGCACCAAAAACCATAAGATACCTAAGAATAAACCTAACCAAAGAGGTAAAAGATC
>NC_081575.1:9342499-9355326 GCF_022355385.1 Mustela nigripes
AGCAAGAAAGAAACCCTAAGCCCAGCAGGAGAAGAGAAATCATAAAGATCAGAGCAGAAATCAATGAAATAGAAACCAAAAAAACAATAGAACAAATCAAGGAAGGACAAATATTCTTAAAATGGCTATACTACCCAATGCAATCTACACATTCAATGCAATCCCTATCAAAATACCACCAGCATTTTTCACAGAGTTGGAACGAACAATTCTAAAATTTGTATGGAACAAGATAAGATCCCAAATAACCCCAAAGGAATGTTGAAAAAGAAAAGCAAAGCAGGAGGCATCACAATTCCAGACTTTAATCTGTATTACAAAGCTATCATCACCAAGACAGTGTGGTACTAGTACAAAAGGAGACACATAGATCTATGAACAGAACCGAGAACCCTGAAATGGACCCACAACTAACCTTTGACAAAGCAGATAAGAATATCCAATGGAAAAAAAGACAGTCTCCTCAACAAATGGAATTGGGAATATTGGACAGCCACATGCAGAAGAATGAAACTGGACCACTTTCTCTCTCCATACACAAAAATAAATTCAAAATGGCTGAAAGACCTTAATGTGAGACAGGAAACTTTCAAAATCCTAGAGGAGAAAGCAGGCAACAACCTCTTTGCCCTCAGCTGCAGCAACTTCTTACTAGACACATCTCCTGAGGCAAGGGGGAAAAAAGCAAAAATGAGCTATTGGGACTTAATCAAGATGAAAAGCTTCTGCACAGCAAAGGAAACAGCAAAACTAAAAGGGAACCAATGGGATGGGAGAAGATATTTGCAAATGACATATAGGATAAAGGGCTACTATCCAGAATCTATAAAGAACTTAGCAAACTCAACACCCGCCCCCAAATAATCCTGTTAAGAAATGGGCAGGAAAAAAAAAAAAAAAGAAATGGGCAGAAAACATAAATAGACACTTTTCTAAAGAAGACATTCAGATGGCTAATAGACAGATGAAAAGATGCTCAACATCACTTGGCATCAGGGAAATACAAATCAAAACCACAATGAGATACCATCTCACACCAGTCAGAATGGCTAAAAATAAGAACACAAGAAACAACAGGTGTTGGTGAGGATGTAAAGTAAAATAGGAGCAAGGGGAGTGCTCTTGTACTGTTGGTAGGAATGCAAACTAGTGCTACACTCTAGAGAACAGTTTGGAGGTTCCTCAAAAAGTTAAAAATAGAACTTCCAGGGGCACCTAGGTGGCTCAGTGGGTTTGTGCCTCTGCCTTCAGTTCAGGTCATGATCCCAGGACCCTGGGATCAAGCCCCGCATCGGGCACTCTGCACCGCGGGGAGCCTGCTTCCCTTCCTCTCTCTCTGGCTGCCTCTCTGCCTACCGGTGATCTCTGTCTGTCAAATAAATAAATAAAATCTATTAAAAAAATAGAACTTCCATATGATCTAGCAATTGCCCTACCAGGTATTTATCCAGAGGATTCAAAAGTGCCTATTCAAAGGGGGCACATGCACCCCAGTGTTTATAGTAGCACTACTAACAATATCCAAATTATGCAAAGAGACCAAATGGCGATTGACTGATGAATGGATAAAGAAGAAGTGGTGTGTGTGCGTGTGTGTATGTGTGTGTGTGTTAACAGTTGATTATTACTTGGTGATCAAAAAGAATGAAATCTTGCTATTTGCAAAGATATGGATGGAACTAGAATGTATTTTGCTAAGTGAAATGAATTAGTCAGAAAAGGATAGATACCATATGATTTCATTCCTATGTGGAATTTAAGAAGTGAAACAGATGAGCATAGGGGAAGGAAAGGAAAAATAAAATAAGACAAAAAACAGAAAGGAAGGCAACACAAGATACTCTTAAAAATAGAGAACAAACTGAGGGTTGCTGGAGGGGAGATGGGTGGGGAGCTGGGCTAAATGGGGGATAGGCATTAAGGAGGTCACATGCTGTGATGAGCACTGGTGTTGTATGGAAGTGATGAATCGCTAAATTCTACTCCTGAAACCAGTAGTACCCTATGTGTTAACTAACTTGTATTTAAATTAAAAAATCAAAAATAAAGATGCATTTGTAAGGATGTTCATTGCTACATTATTAAAAATTTTAAAAGTAGGACACATTCCAGTCTCAGTCAATAAGGTATTTTTTTTTCATTTATTTATTTTCAGCATAACAGTATCATTATTTTTTCACCACACCCAGTGCTCCATGCAATCCGTGCCCTCTATAATACCCACCACCTGGTTCCCCGACCTCCCACCCCCCCCCCCTTCAAACCCCTCAGATTGTTTTTCAGAGTCCATAGTCTCTCATGGTTCACCTCCCCTTCCAATTTACCCCAACTCCCTTCTCCTCTCTAACTCCCCTTGTCCTCCGTGTTATTTGTTATGCTCCACAAATAAGTGAAACCATATGATAATGGACTCTCTCTGCTTGACTTAGTTCACTCAGCATAATCTCTTTCAGTCCTGTCCATGAGGTATTTGATAAGTAAAATAGGAAATGCTAATACGCTGGTGCAATGGAATACTGTGCACCAACTGAAAGGAATGATGAGAGATATATAGGAAATGACATGACAAATGTGTACAACATATATTAAGTAAAAAAAAAAAACAACATATATCATATCCCATATTTGTAGAAACAAAAAATTACATAGCACATGCAACATGTCATCTGAAATACTTCAAATGTCACAATATGAATAATAAACAAACTGCATTACATGGGTTACATGTCATCTGACCTGCCTGTTTTGTGTCAGTCTCAGCCTATCTGTAGTGATGCTATCAGCTAGGAGTGCCCAGGATGGTCACCTGGGCTGCACTCCTTGTGTCGACTTCCAACAGACATTTCTCCAGCAGGACCCAGTGTTGTGGCTGGACTGACCCTTGTAGTTTGTATTATGATTGCAAGACATACCTGAGAAACAACCACCAGAGAACTTTGAAAATAGAAGGTTTATTACTCACAAGTCCTGTAAGGGTACATGACATGCCCGAGGCCACACAGTGCGGTCATGGGAAGAGAAAAGGAGAAAGATCATGCTGGCCTAATGTTCTTCCTTTATTAAGGTTGAGGGTGGGGGCCTAGGGTTTCACAAGTTCACTCCTTATTGGTAAATTTTAAACATAAAAGAAGGAATTTGAAGTGTGGGAAAGGAAAAACAAGGTCATTGAGAAGGTCAGTTATCTAGGCCACCCAGGGCTTTCTAAAAAAGAAACTTCATGGATAGGGTGGCCTGGCTCTTTATCCAGTTGTGTAACTGACAATGTGTTTATTCCAGATAGATATCATTAAAATGGAGGCCTTGGCAGACAAAAGCTTATTGTCAAGCACTTACATTCCAATAAAAAAATCTAATTGTCAGTTACTTACAATACATTATCATATGGCATAATATAGATGACTTTTTAAGAATAAACCATAAATTTTTAGAAGTACTTATCTTTGAGGATTACAATTAGGGGGCAGGCTGGAGGAGCTTCCTTTTATCTCTAATTTCAAACACTTAAGTATTTTTTGAGAGTTTATACTCACTGTAATTTTATTTTTTTAAGTTTTTATTTTAATTCCAGTCAGTTAACATACAGTGTTATATGACTTTCAGGTGTACAGTATACTAATTCAACACTTCCATACAACACCCTGTGCTCATCAAGACAAGTACATTCCTTAATCCCCATCACCTATTTCACCCATTCCCCATCCCCACGTACATATATATTTTAATAACTAATATAATTCTGAAAACCTATTTTTTTAAAAATCAGTTACAGATACTACAGATGGAGCAAGACAAGAGCTAACAACTGTCCATCTGCTTCAGCAGCATTGGTCTTGTTCATAGCACTTTGAGTTTTAAGTTAATATATACTTAAAACCCCAAAATAATTGAAGTATAATTTGTAGTCATATGAATCATTTTCAAGAACAGTTTTAGGCTTTTGGAGTCAATGCACTACCTGTATCTCTAGCAGCTGTTCATTTCAAACACCTATATTTAGTTGGCTTTAAGATTTAAGATTTTTTTTTTGACAGATCACAGGTAGGCAGAGAGGCAGGCAGAGAGAGAGAGGAAGGGAAGCAGGCTCCCTGTTGAGCAGAGAGCCCGATGCGGGGCTCCATCTCAGGACCCTGAGATCATGACCTGAGCTGAAGGCAGAGGCTTAACCCATTGAGCCACCCGCATGCCCATTAGTTGGCTTTAATACCCCTCCTGTCACCTTCTTCAAAATATTATCATTTGTAGATCCTATCTTCATCTTTCTCACAGATCATGTATAATTAAGGTAGTTTCTACTGAAGAGGGAACAAGAATCATGTTTTGTGAATCCTTGTACATCTGAGAAGAGAGCTTCCCAACTCATGTATCATAGGGTAAAGTTGTACCAAAAATGGGTGACATGTGCTGGGGAATTGACCCCCTTACTCTGGGGTGATAGATCATAGTTTGGGTCAGCCAAAGCGTCAGGCCAATAGTTTCTTGTTGTGAGCAGCCACTTCTGCTTACCTTATTATGTCATAGAAACATCTTTTTCTGTATGTGTTCTGAGGAGGAAAAGGGCAGAATGGTAGTACCACTAGTTTAGAACATCATTGTTTTCTTCCCACATGTATCACAAGTCAGTTGGGTACAAGTCTTAGGTCACAATTTTTTATCCTTCAAAATATGGTAGGAATTTCTTCATCTTTTTCTTTTAGTTTTTTTCTAAGTAGAAAACTGTTCAGGTTGGTTTTCCTGAATTTGCCAGTAAACATTTTTTCCTGCTTTGATGATTGGTGACTTTATAAGTATGATATTAAAATTTACAGGTTTTACAAAGATATCCCAAGGTATGAGTTTCTTTTCATTAATTTTTCCTGAATATTTATGAGTACTTCCAATCTGTATATGCACATCTGTTTATCAGTGAGGGAATTTTTTCTTTTGTTTTATCTTTCTTTACTGTTTGGGTTCCTATTGTTCTAGTTTCTCCTCTGAACACCTACAATACTTTGGTCCTCTAAATCCCATTGATTTTGTGTTATTACCATTTCTTAAATTTTCTTCTACTTTACTGATTGAACTTTCTTTCACATTTTGTCAATTATTACTTCCAGTCCAAATTGCTGTATTGAAATATTTTTATATGTCATCGTTGGCTTATTTTAGTCATCCATTTGTAAATTTTTCTTTTCCTCAGTTTGATCTCTCTTTTTCATTCTTATTCCTGTTTCATAGATATTCTCCTTTGCTGTTGCAAACAAGCATGAAGTCTAAATTTTTCACCATTTGTCTGAAAAATAAAACATTTTTCAGGCATTAAAATTCTTCCCTGTGGTGATGCCTCCTCTGCCTTTTTTTTCCTGCCATGTTATTTTAGAGTTGTTTCAGTATCTGAGAAAGTGCTAGTAAGAATGGAAACAAACCTTGGCTAGTTCTTAATTGACAGAGCATCCGCCAAAATGTACATACTTTTCAGATGAGACAAAAAAAAAAAAAAAAAAAAAACACCTCATGTTACTAGAGGGAGCCATTATATGACTTTAGGGTAAACTTGTTAAAATATGTATAAATATATATTAAGAGGCCATTAATAAATTCTATATGTTTTATTGAGGCACCTGGTAGTCCTAGAGAAACTATATATTGATCAAATTGGGATGGTTTGACAGTGAAAGGGGCACTATATTAATACTTATATCAGAAAAATGGGTATAAAAGACCATTATAAGCAAAGTGAGATAGGTAGTCACTCTGTGTTGCATCTGCAATGTCTGCATTAACCCAGCATGTGGGAAAAGTTATTCTTCCCTTCTTCTAACCATCCTTTAATCACTTCCCACAAAGAACTACATTTAGTGGCTCTTCCACCACGATGGAACTTTCAACTTATGGGCTGCTCTTCTCTGTAGTCTATCTTCTGTTTCTGTGTGTCTTCTCTGATTTTTTAATAGGATGTTGGGAAGGAGGTACATCAAGGATAACTTGCTTTCTGCCTTGCTCACTGACAAGTCTTAAAGGTTGTATTTAGTGAATTGCACCAGCTACATGTCTTATTCAGCTCAGAAAGCACAAAAGATCCTCTATCCCTGAAGGTAAGTATGCCAGTTTCTCACATAGGCATAATTTGAGGAACATACTCTGTGAAAGGGGTCCTGTGTTTTAATGTTTTGTCAGGTTGAGCTCCATGATTACCAGTTCCACAGCTGTTATACCTAGCTAGACTTTGGTGAGAAACATGTATTCTCGTGCTGGAGAAAGGTAGAATATTGTGTGTAGAGCAGGTGCTGGGAGAGAGACAAATACTGGATCAGTCGGATCCCTGTGTCAAAAAGTCAAATAAAGCATATGCAAATTTGCTGTACATGGGGAACATATAATCTAGAGAGTATAAAGAGTTCGTAATAGCTGGAAATTTTAGGTACTAGGTAATCCTCAAATTTAAATGTGAAAATATCACGGTTCTGTATAGTCAGTGAATTGTAGCAGTTCATATTAATGAGCACTTGCTAAATGCCACATACTCTTATAGGTGCATTATCTTCATTAACTCATTCATTATTCACAACAACCCTATAAGAATGGATAGTATTACCTCACTTTATACATGAGGAAATCAGGGCTCCAAGACAATATTTGTGCTGAGCCTACAGCTAAGACTTATACAAAGGCCCATGGTGCAGTAGCCCAAGTCCTTAACCATTCTATGTGATAGTCTATATTTCTAGTACTAACTCACACAGATAATGCTAATCTAGTCCCTTGAGATAGGTGTCTCACAAGACCCAAGATGCCAGGTTTTCAGTCAATTTGATGGAGTTTTATGGTGGGTTTTTTTTGTTGTTGTTGTTTCAAGTTTTTATTTAAATTCTAGTTAGTTAACATATAGTGTAATATTGGTATCGGTAGAATTTAGTAACTCATCACTTACATATAACACCCAATTCTCAGCTCAACAAGTTCCCTCCTTGATACCCAACACCTATCTAGCCTGACCATCCACCTGTTACCTCCATCAACCCTCAGTTTGTTCTCTATCATTAAGAGTCTCTTATGGTTTGCCTCCCTCTCTTTTTCTTCTGCTTTGTTTCTTAATTTCTACATATGAGTGAAATCATATGGAATTTTGTTTCTCTGACTGGCTTTTTCACTTAAGATAATACACTCTAGCTCCATCCACATTGTTGTAAAATAGCACAATTTTGGTATTTTTGATGGCTGAGTAATATTCCTGTGCATGTGTGAGAGAGAGAGAAAGAGAGAGATCTTCTTTATCCATTCAATCTGATGGATTTTATCAGAGGAGAAAGTAAATATCTGGTAAGAGGGGAGGTTCAAAAAACAGCAAAAAACTGTTAGTTTTTTGAAGGCCAGTTGTATGAACGGTCAGTTCATACAGTTGTATGAAGGCCAGTTGTATGGACAGATGAATAAAACAATGATGGGAGCACTAAGGAAAACTTGTGACTCAAAGACCACACACATCTAGCTATAGGGCTCACTAAAACATGCCACGCCTTGGATAACATGACAGATTTCAGATTCTGAATGAGTTGGGTCATGCTCATACAACTAAAGTCAGTCTGACCAGGTTCAACTTGGGATTAAGCAGGCTGTGTAGTAAGGAGGTATCCCTGACCTTGAAATTAGAAGTAAAGGTACTGACTCTAGCTTGGAGAAGCTGAGAAATCAGGGGATGACTACAGTTTTAATGTCTTTGGTGAGCTTCCTTTGTTTAAAAGTACTTTACAGTTTGAAATTTAAGACAAAAGAGAAGCCATTTGTGGGCAAGAGACACACTGGGGCAATGAAAGTCTCATATTAAAACATTGTTTCAGATGTTTTGGAAAGAAAACATTAGATTTAAAATTCAGTTACATCATGTAATTATATTTAATATTGTCTATGAATAGAGATCTATTTAATGATTCCAAGTTGAGAAAATAATTTTTGACATCTGTTTCAATATTTTGGCTGTATTCCTGACAAGTAGAATTTCAAAGATAGTTCAGTGGAGGCTCACTCATCATGAAAAGGAAAGAAGCTAGAAAAGACAATGAATTGAGGTATTGAAGCATCCTTTGGGACATATGGCAAATGAGTTTTTCTAAAGAAAGAAATCAAACCATTTTGGAAAAAAAAGTGTATTTGAGGATCAAAATTCAAAGTGAAATTTATCTTCCCTGTTCTACTAATTCAGTTGAGGCTCAGGAGAGCAGGACTTCATGGATAGAAACTTGGGATTTCATTGTGACAAAAATGCTCAACTATGGCAAGTCATGTAGGGGAAGGCAAGCAGCAGGGTCAGTGGGGTATGTGCAGCTTAGTAAGGGTTGGGTCAGTCATGTTTTGCAGATCATGTTAGCAAGTTCCCAGAGCCATCAACGCCAGATTTACATTATTACAGATATTTTTAGGTTTGTTTGTAGAAACGGTGAAGAGGAAGACATTACTCAATGTCAAGAAAATATAGATTAGCATTTTCAAAATGACTCAGTGTTGGGTGGGCTAGTGGAGGGGCAATGAAAACTTTATTTTGTGCAGTGTAAGCCATATTATATAAATCCCACTAATGTATTATCTCATTTCATCCTCACAACATTTTGTGGTAGGATACTGTTATTATCTGCATTTTTAAGATGAAGAATCTGAGGCTCAGAGAGGTTGAGGAATATACATGGTAATTTGGACTTTGGTTCTATGAGGAAAACCTACAGGCAGTGTTTGTTGTTATAAAAAGTTACATAGGCTCCTAGAGAATTCCTCACCTTTATGATGTTAACCATTTAGGATGTTGTCTCTTGGCTCTGTCCTTGGGAGCAAATCCCTAGTTCTCAGCCAGGCAGATTGGTGAAGGTCTTTCCTTGCATTAAGTCAGTAGGCAAAGACTTAGAGAGGTGGTTGTTTTTTCAAATGCCAAGGCCCCAGCAAAAAATTACAAAGCATATCAATTTAAACAGGAAAATATGGCCCAACTAAAAGACCAAAATAAAACTTCAGAAACTGACTCTAAAGAAATGCAGATCTATGAGCTTCCTGACAAAGAATTTCATATAACTGCCATAAAGATGCTCAGTGAGGTAAAAAAGAGAACACAGATAGACAACAAAACAAATTCAGAAAAATGATGCATAAACAAAATAAGAATATCAACCAAGAAGTAAAAACTATAAAAGATTACATGGAAATTCTGAAGCTGAAAAATACAATAACTGAACTGCAAAAAATCATTAGTAGGGTTCAACAACAGAATTTGTCAGGCAGAAGGAAGAATCACCAAACTTGAACATAGATTATTTGAAATCATCAAGACAAAGAGCAAAAAGAAAATAGAATGGAGAAAAGTGAGGAGAGGCTAAAGAACTTATGGGACATTATCAAGTTATCAGTATCTGCATTATGGAACTCTCAGAAGGAAAAGAGAAAGAGAAAAAAGCAAAGAGCTTATTTGAAGAAACAATGACCAACAATTTCCCAAATCAGAGGAATTGACATACAGATAACAAGAAGCTGAAAGAACTCCAGCTAGAATAAACTAAAAGAAATTTGGGCTGTTTCCATAATTTGCCCCTTGTTGTTATTGCTGCTATAAACATCAGGGTGCAGGTATCCCTTCGATTTCGTATTCTTGTATCTTTGAGTAAAAACCTAGTAGAGTAAATGCTGGATCATAAGGTAATTCTATTTTTAACTTTTTGAGGAACATCCATACTGTTTTCCACGGTGGCTGCCACAGTTTGCACTCCTACCAACAATGCACGAGTGTTCCCCTTTCTCCACATCTCGTCAACACCTGTTGTTCCCTGTGTTGTTAATTTTAGCCATTCTGACAGGTGTGGTGGGATATTTCATTGTCATTTTGTTTTGCATTTCCCTGATGAATAGTGATGTTGATCATCTTTTCATGTGACTGTGTGTCTTCTTTGGAAAAATGTCTATTCGTACCCTATGTCCGTTTCTTAACTGGATTATTTGTTCATTGAGGTATTGAGTTTTGTGAGTTCTTTATATATTTTGGATACTAACCCTTTATCAGGTATGTCATTTGCAAATACTTTCTCCCATTCTGTAGGTGAACTTTTAGCTTTGTTGATTGTTTCCTTCACTGTGCAGAAGCTTTTTATTTGATGAATGGATACAGAAGATATATTGATATCTATATATCTATATCTATATTCATGACTGAATCATGAGGAAATAGAAAATCTGAACAGCATAGCTAGGAAGGCACTTGCCTGGATAGCCGAGACTCTGCTACTGTAACCAAGAGTACTTACAAAATCAACTGCTCCTACTTCACAACTTCCATTCTTTCCCAAATGTGTAAGACTGATCTAAGTAGCAGGAGACCAACCAATTGTAAATGGTTTACTATGTTCAATTCATTTTATAATAACATTTTACGCTGAGAACATGTTCTGAAGAGCAGGGTATTTTTTCTTTTAAATACATTTTAGCATCCTTTCTTGAAATTTACTGTGATTTTCACATCCTGTCTGTTCCATTCATGCAGTCACTGATTAAAAGCCAACCAAACCCTCAGAATTAATCTAGGGCATTCTTGGTGCAGATGGTAGGTAGGGGCACTACTGAGAGTTTGAATGATTTGTAAGGAAATCAGGAGAAAAAAGCTAACTCTCAGTCTTTGGTGATGAATTTAAAAGTGTCTGAGCCCTGTCAATGACCATAAATCAAAAGAACAGTGGTTGACTTGGGCTACTTAGGAAGTATATATAAATTCGTTATGTGGTTAGGAGTACAATCATAACTTACAGAGAATTTCTTTGGAAATTCACCTACCATTCAATTTCTAGTACTATTGACTAATTCTAAGTTTAGCTGCTCAAAATGTTTCTTCATAGGAGAGTCTTTTACCTTTTTATCATGTTCCTCAATGCAACTTTATAAGCCTAAACTTGAATCCATGAAGCTGGGTTCATTCCACTACTTATGACATTCTGTGACGTTCTCATCTCTTATGCATGAAGCAGGTACCTTTTCCAACAACTTAAATTCAACCTGTTGCCTCTGTTCAACAGTGGACAGTAAACATTTGTTGTATCTGCAGTTTATTTTCTTTTCCTATGTGTTATCAATTCTTAATATGACTAACCTCCTTATAGGCCTAGAGATTAAACTAAATAAAAATAGAAAATGGGAAATATAAATAGAAAAATGATTAAAATACCAAAAAAAGGAATTATCTTTTTAATTAACTTATAATGTATTATTTGCCCCAGGGGTACAGGTCTGTGAATCATCAGGCTTATACATTTCATACCACTCACCATAGCACATACCCTCCCCAATGTCCATAACCCAGCCACCCTATTCATACCCCCCTCACCCTCCAGCAACCCTCAGTTTGTTTCATGAGATTGAGTCTCTTATGGTTTGTCTCCATCCCGATCCCACCTTGTTTCCTTTTTTTCCTTCCCTACACTCCACAACCCCGGCCCTGCCTCAAAAATTCCTCATATCAGAGAGATCATATGATACCTGTCTTTCTCTGATTGACTTACTTTGCTTAGCATGATACCCTATAGTTCCATCCATGTCATGGAAAATGGCAAGATTTTGTTTGTTTTGATGGCTGCATAGTATTCCATTGTGTGTGTGTGTGTGTGTGTGTGTGTGTGTGTGTGTGTGTGTGTGTGTATATATATATACATATCTGTTGATGGACATCTAAGTTCTTTCCATAGTTTGGCTATTGTGGACATTGCTGCTACAAACATTCAGGTGCATGTGTCCCTTTGGATCACTACATTTGTATCTTTAGGGTATATACTATATATATATATATATATATATATATATATATATGTCCAGTGATTGCTGGGTCATAGAGTAGCTCTATTTTCAACTTTTTGAGGAACTTCCGTACTGTTTTCCAGAGTGGCTGCACCAACTGTGTAGGAGGGTTACCCTTTCTCCACATCCTCACCAACATCTGTCATTTTCTGCCTATAATTTTAACCATTCTGACTGGTGTGAGGTGGTAACTCACTGTGGCTTTGATTTGTATTTCCCTGATGCCAAGTGATGTTGAGCACTTTTTCATAGGTCTATTGGCCATTTGGTTGTCTTCTTTGTTGAAATGTCTGTTCATGTCTTCTGCCCATTTCTTGATTGAATTATTTGTTCTTTGGGTGTTGAGTTTGATAAGTTCTTTAAAGATTTTGGATACTAGACCTTTATGTCATTTGCCCTATATGTCGTTTTCTAATATCTTCTCCCATTCTGTCAGTTGTCTTTTGGTTTTGTTGCCTGTTCCCTCTGCTGTGCAAAAGCTTTTGATCTTGACAAAGTCCCAATAGTTCATTTTTGCCATTGCTTCCCTTGCCTTTGGCAATGTTTCTAGGAAGTTGCTGTGTCTCTATCTCCCAATGTCTTCCATGTTATTCCTTATGCTCCACAAGTAAGGGAAACCATATGATACTTGACTCTCTCTGCTTGACTTATTGCACTCAGCATAATCTCTTCCAGTCCTGCCCATGTTGATACAAAAGTTGGGTATTCATCCTTTCTGATGGAGGCATAATACTCCATTGTATATATGGACCATATCTTCTTTATCCATTTGTCTGTTGAAGGGAATCTTGGTTCTTTCCACAGTTTGGTGACTGTGGCCATTGCTGCAATGAACATTGGGGTACAAATGGCCCTTCTTTTCACTACATCAGTGTCTTTGGGGTAAATACCCAGTAGTGCAATTGCAGGGTCACAGGGAAGCCCTATTTTTTATTTCTTAAGGAATCTCTACACTGTTCTCCAAAGTGGCTGCACCAACTTGCATTCCCACCAACAGTGTAAGAGGGTTCCCCTTTCTCCACATCCTCTCCAACACG
>NC_081575.1:9355426-9439047 GCF_022355385.1 Mustela nigripes
ATTTCTTAAGGAATCTCTACACTGTTCTCCAAAGTGGCTGCACCAACTTGCATTCCCACCAACAGTGTAAGAGGGTTCCCCTTTCTCCACATCCTCTCCAACACTTGTTTACTGAAGTGTTGATTTTGGCCATTCTAACTGGAGTAAGGTGGTATCTCAATGTGGTTTTGATTTGAATCTCCCTGATGGTTAATGATGATGAACAGTTTTTCATGAGTCTGTTAGCCATTTGTATGTCTTCTTTGGACAAGTGTCTATTCATGTCTTCTGCCCATTTTTTGATGTGATTATCTGTTTTTGTGTGTTGAGTTCGAGGAGTTCCTTATAGATCTTGGATATCAGCCCTTTGTCTGTAGTATCATTTGCGATATCTTCTCCCATTCCGTGGGTTGCCTCTTTGTTTTGTTGACTGTTTCCTTCACTGTGCAGAAATTTTTGATCTTGATGAAGTCCCAAAAGTTCATTTTCACTTTTGTTTCCTTTGCCTTTGGGGACATATCTTGAAAGAAGTTATGGTGGCCAATGTCAAAGAGGTTACTGTCTATGTTCTCCTCTAGGATTTTGATAGATTCCTACCTCATGTTAAGGTCTTTCATCCACTTCAGGTTTATCTTTATGTATGGTGTAAGAGAATGGTCGAGTTTCATTCTTCTACACATAGCTGTCCAATTTTCCCAGGACCATTTATTGAAGTGACTGTCTTTTTTCCACTGGATATTTTTTCCTGCTTTGTCAAAGATTATTTGACCAGAGAGTTGAGGGTCCATATCTGGGCTCGCTGCTCTGTTCCACTGGTCTATGTGTCTGTTTTTGTGCCAGTACCATGCTTTCTTGGTGATCACAGCTTTGTAGTAAAGCTTGGAATCAGGCAACATGATGCCCCCAGTTTTGTTTTTCTTCTTCAACACTTCCTTAGCAATTCATAGTCTCCTCTGGTTCCATACAAATTTTAGGATTGTTTGTTCTAGCTCTTTGAGAAATGCCGGTGGAATTTTGATTGGGATGGCACTGAAAATATAGATGCTTCTAAGCAGTATAGACATTTTAAGAATGTTTATTCTTCTGATCCATGAGCATGGAATGCCCTTCTATCTTTTTGTGTCTTCTTCAGTTTCTTTCATGAGTGTTCTGTAGTTCCTCAAGTACAGATCCTTTACCTCTTTGGTTAGGTTTATTCCCAGGTATCTTATGGTTCTCGGTGCCATAGTAAATGGAATCAATTCTCTAATTTCCCTTTCTATATTTTCATTGTTAGTGTATAAGAAAGCAACTGATATTTGCACATTGATTTTGTATCCTGTCACATTACTAAATTGCTGTATGAGTTCTAGTAATTAAGTTTTTAATGTCTTGGTGAGTTTTTGTTTTGCCTAGGGCAGCACACACCACTCTAGCTTCATATACATATTATTCCAAATTTCCCTAGTACTTTCTCTACTTAGATCCTTAATACAAATAAAATTTGTGTTTTACTTGGTCAAAATTAAGAGTCAACATTAGTTTTCTACCTCATTAGATCATTTCCATACAGTTAATTAACAAATCATCTTTTCCTCATTGATGTAAAAACTTGTTCCTATGTATTCCTGAATGTTTTGTGGTTTTTTGTTGTATGAGTTATAGTAGTTTGGAGATGGAGTCTTTTGGGTTTTCCATATAAAGTATCATGTAATCTGTGAAGAGAGAGAGTTTGACTTCTTCTTTGCCAGTTTGAATACCTTTTATTACTTTTTGTTGACTGACTGCTGTTGCTAGGACTTCTAGTACTATTTTGAATAACAATGGTGAGAGTGGACATCCTTGTTGCGTTCCTGATCTCAAAGGGAAGGCTGTCAGCTCTTCCCCATTGAAGATGATATTCGCTGAGGGTTTTTCATAGATACATTTTATAAAGTTGAGGAATGTTCCCCTATCCCTATACTTTGAATCGTTTTAATCAGGAATGGATGCTGTGTCTTGTCAAAAGCTTTTTCTGCATCAATTGAGAGGACCATGTTGTTCTTCTCTCTTCTCTTATTGATTCATTCTATCACACTGACTGATTTGCGAATGTTGATCCACCTTTGCGTCTCATGGATAAATCCCACCCTGGGGACTCTGAGAAACAAACTGAGGTTTTTTGTGGGGGTGGGGGTGGGAGGTTGAGTGATCCTGGTGGTGGGTATTATGGAGGACACATATTGCATGGAGCACTGAGTATGATGCATAAACAGTGAATTTTGGAACACTGAAAATAATAAAATTTTAAAAATTTAAAAAAATAAAATCTAAAAAAATAGAAAGAAAAGAAAAAGAAGTTGTTCTAGCTGAGGCCAAAGAGGTTTCTGCCTGTGTTCTCCTCAAGGATTTTGATGGATTCCTGTCTCATATTGAGGTCTTTCATCCATTTTGAGTCTATTTTGTGTGTGGTGTAAGGAAATGGTCCAGTTTCATTCTTCTGCATGTGGCTGTCCAATTTTCCCAACACCATTTTTTTAAGAGACTGTCTTTTTTCCATTGAACATCCTTTCCTGCTTTGTCAAAGATTAGTTAACCATAGAGTTGATAACTGTCTTTCTCTGATTGACTTATTTTGCTCAGCATAATACCCTCTAATTCCATCCATGTTGTCGCAAATGGCAAGATTTCATTTCTTTTGATGGCTGCATAGTATTCCATTGTGTTTGTGTGTGTGTGTGTGTGTATGAGATGAATGGATAAAGAAGATGTGGTATATATATATAGACATCTAGGTTCTTTCCATAGTTTGACTATTGTGGGCATTGCTGCTATCATCATTTGGGTGCACATACCCCTTTGGATCACTACATTTGTATCTAAGAATACTTATTTTCAGTTAACTATGATATTATATGGGGGATAGACACTAAATTCCTTTTACATGTGCCTTATTGGGATCATATGGTTTTGATCCTTGTCCACTTGATATGACGAACAGAAGTTTCATTAATAAAAAATATATACCTCTTTGAAGTAAATCCTTCTGGCTCTTTGTCTATAGCTCTTTGTTTGAATTGGTAGTTTTTTATTCAGTACATGTATTTTGGGGTGCACAGAAAAGATTAAAGCCAAAAATATAATTTTGTATTTTGTTTCAAGAACATATTTCTTTTTCTAAAATGAACTGAAAAATAACATATTCATTTGTGTTTCCTAATAGCATAAATTGATGATAATTAACTATTCCATGATAATTTAGAAGAAATCACCTCCTATAAAATCTCTAGAGTGGGTAATGTTTTTTAATGCAGTCCTTTTCCTCTTAATTCAGTTGATACACAAGTTTTCTATTTCTGAATACATTTGTATAACTGACTTTTTTCTAAAATCATGCATTTCATCAAGACTTTCAACTTTATTAGTATAAAGTTGTACATAGCTACTTATAATTGTATAATCTCTATTATTTGTGGTTACTTTTTTTGACACCTACAAATATTTTATATATGCATTTTCTCTCCTTTTCCCTTGGTCAGACTTGACAGAAGTTACTCTTTTTATTAATATTTTCACCTATTCTATGCCTTTATGTTTTCAAATTCACTAATTTGCTATTTTATCTTTATTAATTCATTCTTCCTGTAACATATCTTTATTGTTGGTACTTGTTCTTTATTGTTGCTTTTAATGCTTAGACCATGTAGTTCCTTTTAAAAGTTTTTTGTAATAATGAAATCAATCGACACTAATTATGTTTTACTGAACACTGTGAGTATTTATGGTTTGGCCAGTCATGTTTAAGTGAATACCACTTAGGCACTTCTTAAAGATTTGATGTGTAGTTTTCCCCTTGGATTTACATTTAGAATCCTCTATAATTGAAGTTATGATTTCCTCTTTGACCTACGAAATGGTTTTCTAAAATTTTTAAGTCTAAATGCTTAAGGTCCAAAATTTTGGCCTTTCCTATTTCCAAATTTTAGAATTTATGAAGTTTCCATATGGCATAATACACAACAGTCCACCAAACCAATATTTGTATAACAGAAAAGAATTTTACAATTAGATGGATAAATGGATAGATATATACACAAAACTTCCCATTAGCTGAATTATTTACATTCAATTCATCCATATCATTTGTATTTATTAATTTGACTTATCAAAGACAAAACAAGTTGTATAACATAGTCCAAGTATGATGATATTTTATCAGTTTTTACTATGCATAAAAAGTATTGTTTTATATTTTGATGTAATATTATTCACTACATAAATTATCAGTATTGGTATGCCTCCAATGTTCTGTGTGACTTTTAAATATAAAATATAATCTTATACCTGTTGAATGCTTTTAGGTTTGCATTCATCTTTTTGTCTCAGTAATATTAAAATACCTGCTTTCATTTTATTGGGATTTCCATTATATCTTTGCCTAGATATTTGTTTTTATCCTTTCTATGAAATCTGTGTTTTGTGTGCTTCTCATTGTATTAGACTATGTAGACCATTTTTTTGATAAATTCAAAAATCTTTTTGTTAACAATAATACCTCATTTCTAACACATTCCATTGACCAGAGCTACTATTTGCAAGGTCTCATTTAGATGCTAGAGAAGCTGAGAAATGTAGTTTTCATGTGTTGCCAGGCAAATAGCATTGTTTTTGCCATAGTCTGCCCTTCTGGTTGCCAAATATCCATTTCACCCTCCTTCCCATAAAATTAAAAATGTTCATCTACTCCCTAATGAAGAAAAACCAAAGGCCCATCTGTGTAATGAATCTTAAATTTCAGTATCTCCAAACTATTCCCAGTATTCTCCCTTAGGATTAGATGCCATTGATTTCAGATTGGTGATCTACAAACTAAAGAAAACAAATTATCAGGCCACCACCACACATATCAAAAATATAATAGTGGAGCAAGTAAAAGGATATTAGAGGTAAAACGGAAAGAAGGAAGGAAGCAAACAAACAAAGGAAGGAAGCACTTTCCATTCACAAAAAGGAATAAAGGAATACACACCCATCAGTCCCTAGCACATTGTAAGGTTGAAATCCTGAAAATCAGGCATTATGAAGGCCCCCTACCCTGTGGAGGTAAGAAGTCTCTTGATTAAGGCCCAATTCTACTCGCTGAAAGGGAATCCTTGTTGATTATTGCTGAGGCTGGGCTCTACCTTCTAGGAAGTTCTTCTTTTACATTATCTTTACATTATCTTCTGGTCTCACCTGAAATACATGGGAATGTGTCCTGTGGCTCCACAGCTGTCTTAACTTACTACAGAAACTGAAAGAGGAGACTGGAAGTTCTTCTCACTTTCCAATTATCAAAAACTTTGAAGGATCTTGTTCTATTTGCCTCAAGTCAGTTTCATACGAACAAGCATTTCTTACATATAATTCTCAAGTTTGGTTTATTTTGCATCCTTACACAAAAACCATACACACACTTTCTCATTAATAGTAGCTATCTTAAGGCTATCTGTAAAAATGAGTGGGGAACCATACCTTTAATTTCATCATTGTCCTGAATCACTTTATTCAGCTGAGAAATATTACTGAAATCTTATCCCCTCATTTTCTTCAATCCCAATTCTCTTCCTAGTCAGCTTGCAAACTGTATTCTGAGTTCATCTCTTTGGTGTATTATTTTGCCAAATATTTGCAGGCAATACCCAGCAGCACACATTACAAAGTTTTTCAACCTTTTTCTCTAGCATTGCTGGCTAAGTATACATCTGATTATACCTCCAAGTTACTGAAGGTAATGACTTATTAAAATATCTACACTGCATACAATACATTGTCATCTTTCTAGCCTCTTTCTTCTGTTACCTTGCTTCCTGGCACCCAACACGTATTTTACGTTTTTGTTATGGGGCACTCCAAGACATCAATTTATGCATTAGTACGTTAGGTTCCTACAGTGGTAACAAGCGTCACATACTTCTTGTTCCTGCAAAATCCAGTGCAAATGATCCTGACTGAGTGGTTATCCTCTGGGTACTGATTCAGGGATATAGGCTCCTTGAATTGTTTTGCACTCTAAAGAACCTGTTTATATTTTTTTCCTTAGAATAAATCCATTTTGATGCTTCTTCTGTCATCCTGTTTGATGCTTTATGTTTTTTAAAAGATGTATTTGTTTATTTATTTAAGAGAGATTGAGGATATAGAGGGAGAGAAAGCACAAGTGCAAGCAGCAGAGGCAGAGAGAATCTGAAGGAAACACACTGAATGTGGAGTAGGAAGCCCATTGCCAGGATTGATCTCATGACCCTGAGATCAGGACCTGAGCCCAAACCAAGAGTCAGATGGTTAGCTGACTGCCATCCAGACACCATTTGATGCTTTATATATTTTTATAGCCTGTTTGTCATTGACATGTTTTCCTGTTTTATTAAATAAAATACCTTTCTCAGTTTGTTTGGAAGGTATACATACTCCGTTTCTTTCAAGAGGTTACATTAATATTGAAATATATATCTGAACTTAATTATAATTATTTAAACAATGAAACCATGTGTCTCATATCCTATCTGATGAGAGATTTATGCCTTGGCAATTTCTATTTATTCCCTATGAAATTTAATATTCAGATTATTACTTATTGTCACAGAAGTATCTTATAAAATCTATCATCTTTTAAGAGGTGTTTTTAGCATAGCTTTAGATTTTATTGCAAAAGTTAAATTATTTAGACTTAAGTCTGTATTTTAACTGACTTTAGTGCTCACAGCAAGTCTTTTCCTATAAACAGCTCGAGTTCTTTGCTTTGATAATTTCCAGAGGGAACTGAAGAAAATCTTTAAGTTCTAGCAATTTGAGAGGAGGAGTATACTTCTGGGAATTATGTAGGTGGCATTCTTTCTGTACCCTTAGAGATCTGAGAAAGTGTTGTTCCTAAGTTCCCTTAAGTGCCACCTTGACTATGTATGTACTTTCTCATTCACAAAATCTTTTCTCTTGGTGTTTCTCCCAGGCACTAGTTCCTCTAGTGTTTAAAAAATGCAGAAATGGGGGCACCTGGGTGGCTCAGTGGGTTAAAGCCTCTCTGCCTTTGGCCCAGGTCACAATCCTGGAGTCCTGGGATAGAGCCCTGCGTCGGGCTCTCTGCTCGGCAGGGAGCCTGCTTCCCCCCTCTCTTTGCCTGCCTCTCTGCCTCCTTGTGATCCCTGTCTGTCAAATAAATAAATAAAATCTTAAAAAAAAAAAAAAGCCTCTGCCTTCAGCTCAGGTGGTCCTGGGATCAAGCCCGTGCATCGGACTCTGCTCACTGGGGAGCCTGCTTCCCTTCCTCTCTCTGCCTCCCTCTCTGCCTACTTCTGATCTCTCTCTGTCAAATAAATAAATACAATATTTTTTAAATGCAGAAAAAAAAGAAAAAGCAACTGAATTTGATCATTTACCATCAACTTGTTTTTTCTACTAAATTTCTTATAAGGACAAAGAGAAATTTTGAAATTCAAGAATTTTTCCAAAATAAATCAAAATCTTGGTTCTTTTTCATTATTTGCCATTGTGTGGTACACAGATTCATTAATAATGATTGGGTCTTTTTCACCTCAAGATTTTCTTTCATACTTTTTTCATCATTAATTTCATTAATAATTTTAATATTTGTTCTTCCTTCTGGAATTCAGATTGTGTATAATTTAGATTTCCACAATCTGTTCTTTGTGTCTCTTAGAGGTTATTTTATTATGCTAATGTCTTCATTCTTTTCTTCAGGGTTCTGGTAAAATATAACAAATTTGTATTCTACTTCAGTGATTTGATTATGCATCAATCTGGTTTATGCTTCCCTCGTGGTATATTTTTATTTGACAATTGTGAATTTTCATTTCTGGAAAATTGTTCCTAATTTCACATTTTCCCCTTATGGTTGGTTATTCTTAGTTCATAAATGCCATGTATTCTGAAATGTTATTAAGAACACAAAACCTATTTTTACTTTGGATCTTTATTACTTCAAGTATTCTACTTACAAAAATTGTAGAACATTACAGAAAATGTCCTTAGACACATTCCTGTCATTACCATAAATTCAGTGTGTACCTTACCAGTCATAATTTTTACTACATCTAGAGCTGTATTTTATATCTTATAAAAGTTACATGAATGCTTTAATTTGTATATTATTGTATATTTGATTTTCTCTATAGTCTGTTTATGAAATCTATGTTGTTATATATTGTTCATCCATATTTAATTCTGTAGTCTCCCATTGTAAGAATGTGCAATAATATATTTGTCCTTTTGTCTGTTGTTGGACATGTATGCCTCCTCATGCTATTATAATTATTCAGTGAGCATTCTTTTTTTTATTTTTACCTTTTTCCCCCTTTAACCAGTATCCATTAAGTGCTACTATGGACAACAGCCATAGTACAAGCATATCTCATTTTTTTTAAGCTTTTAATCACCCAGTGCTCATCACAAGTGCACTCCTTAATCCCCATCACCTATTTCACCCATCCCTCCACCCATCTCCCCACTGATAACCATCAGTTTATTTTCTAGAGTTATGAGTCTGTTTCTTGGTTCATCTCTCTCTCTTCTTTTCCCTTTGCTTGTTTGTTTTATTTCTTAAATTCCACATATGAGTGAAATCCTGTTGTATTTATCTTTCTCAGACTTGTTTCATTATACTCTTTTTCTCCGTCCATGTTGCTGTAAAAGGCAAGATCTCATTATTTTTTATGGCTGAATAATATTGCATGTATATAGATAGATCCATCCCACACCTTTATCCATTCGTCAATCAATGGGTACTTGAGCTGCTTCCATAATTTGACTATTGTAGATAATGTCGCTATAAACAGGAGTGCATGTAGCCCTTTGAATTCATATTTTTGTATTCTTTGGGTAAGTACCTAGAAGAGTGATTGCTGGATTGGATTGCTGGATTGAAGCAACATTAGTCCCAACCCTCAGTATTATTACATGCTGGGAAAATCAGACAGAACAATAAATACAGTAGTTTGTTTTCTTATTTTATATGCTAGAAGGACCACTTCCACTTCTCATTGCACTAATTTTTATCCAAAATCTTATAGGTTCATTATATTTTCTAATAATTCAATATTGAACTAAAAAATCTCCAATTCTTGATCTAATAGCTCCCTATGATGGGCATACATAAAAGCATTTACAGTAAAATGGCTATACCTTTGATCACCAAAAACACATGTAGAAGCCCCTCATGTACTACTCAAAGTAGGCAGCTATGTCTTATCACAAATTATGACACTAAATCCCTTGACATATTACATGGTACATCATTTCCTTATATTCTCCTTGTGGGGAAGAGTCATTGCAAGCTCCATCTGTCTATACCAAACAAATTACAAATCACTCATCACATATTCCTCCATGAGCCACATAGCACTATTCATTGTAGCCATTCTTATTGTAACACCATGAGATTATATAGAGTGGAGTTTTTAAATTACCAATTCAATTTCTTTCCTGCTAATCTGTCTATTCAAATTTTCTATTTCTTCCTGCTTCATTTTTGATAGGTTATGTGTTTCTAAGAATTTATCCATTTGTTCTATGTTGTCCAATTTGTTGGCATATAGTTTTTGATAATAATCTCTTATAATTGTCTATATTTCTGTTGTGCTTGTTATTTCTCCTCTCTCACTTGTGATTTTATTAATTTGAATCCTTTCTCCTTTTTTCTTGATGAGTCTGGCTTGAGATTTACCAATTTTACTGATTTTTTTTCCCCAAAGAACCAGCTCCTGGTTTCATTCGTCTGTTCTGTTGTTTTTGTTGTTGTTTTAGTTTCAATATCATTTATTCTTGCTCTAATCTTTATTATTTCCTTCCTTCTGCACATTTTAGGCTTTGTTTTTTGTTCTTTTTCTAACTCGTTTAGGTGTAAAGTTAAAGTGTTTTAAGATTTTTCTTGCTTCCTGATGTAAGTTCCTTCTTAGAACCATAGCATTTTGTTCAGAAAGGATCATGGCATGATCTTTTTAAATTTGTTGAGGCTTGTTTTGTGGCCTAATATGTGATCTATTCTGGATAATGTTCTATGTGCACTTTAAAACAATGTGTATTCTGTTTTAGGATGGTATGTTTTGAATATATGTGTTAAATCCATTTGATCCATTACATCATTCAAAGCCATTGTTTCTTCCTTGATTTTCTGTTTAGATGATCTGTCCATTGATGGGAGTGCAGTGCTAAAATCCGTATTTATTGTATTATTATTTATTAGTTCCTTTATGTTTGTTATTAACCATTTTATGTATTTGTGTGGTCCCATGTTGGGTGCATAAATATTTCTAATTGTTTTATCTTCTTGTTGGATTGTCCCCTTTATTATTATATAGTGTCCTTCTTTGCCTCTTGTTATAGTCTTTGTTTTAGTCTATTTTGTCCAATATAAGTATTGCTACTCTGGCTTTCTTTTGACATCCATTTGCAAGAAAAATGTTTCCCCATTCCCTCACTTTCAATCTGCAGGTGCCTTTAAATCTAAAATGATTCTCTTGTAGGCAGCATATACATGGGTGGTTGTTGTTTGTTTTTTAATCCATTCTATCACCCTATGTATTTTGATTGGAGTATTTAGTTCACTTACACTCAAAGTAATTATTTTTGTTAAATTCAATTAGCCAACATATAGCACATCATTAGTTTGAGATGTAGTGTTTGATAATTCATCAGTAAGTAATAATTGGTAAATATGTATCTACTGCTACTATTTTACTTGTTTTGTGGTTATTTCTGAAGATTTTCTCTGATCCTTTCTTGTCTGTCTTTCATGATTTGTGTCTCCTACCTTCATGCTGTCCCTTTTGGTCTTTCCTTTCCACTCAGAGAGTCCCCTTTAAGATTTCTTGCAGGGCTGTTTCAGTGGTCATGCACTCCTTTAGTTTTCATTTGTCTGGGAAACTCTCTCCTTCTATCCTGAATGATAACTTTGCTGGATAGAGTATTCTTAGCTGCACGCTTGTCCTATCCAGCATTTTGAATATATCATGGCACTTCTTTCTGGCTTGGGAAGTTTCTGCTGAAAGATCCATTGATAGCCTTATGGTGTTTCCTTTCTATGTACCTGACTTATTTTACCTTGCTGCTTTTAATATTTTTCCTTTATCATTCAATTTTGCCATTTTAATTACTTGTTTTGGACCTGCTTTTGTTGATTTTGTTGGGGGGTCTCTGTGTGCCCTCGATCTGGATATATGTTTCTTTCTCTGTATTAGGGAAGTTTTCAGCTATTATTTCTTCAAGTAAATTCTCTGCCCCCTTTTCTCTCTCTTATTCTGGGACTCCTGCAATACAAATGTTCTTATGTTTGATGAAGTCATTGAGTTCCCTAATTATTTTTTTTATTTTAAATCATTTTTTAAATCTATTGTCAGCATAACAGTATTCACTGTTTTTGTACCACACCCAGTGCTCCATGCAATCCGTGCCCTCTCTAATACCCACCACCTGGTACCCCAACCTCCCACCCCCCCACCCCTTCAAACCCCTCAGAATGTTTTTCAGAGTCCATAGTCTCTCATGGTTCACCTCCCCTTCCAATTTCCCTCAACTCCTTTCTCCTCTCCTTCTCCCCATGTCCTCCATGCTATTTGTTATATGGTTTCATTTATTTGTGGAGTATAACAAATAGCATGGAGTTCCCTAATTCTGATCTCATTTTGCATAATTCTTTTTTTCTCTTTTTCTCAGCTTGATTACTTTCCATTACTCTGTCTTCTAGGTCATTAAGTCATTCCTCTGTTCATTCCATCATGTGTGTTTCTTATTTATTGGACCATTAATCTGTGTTATGTTATTCCTTATCTCTATGTTAATGGTCTCATGATGTCCCCCACTTTTTTTTTAATTCCATCGAATATCTTTATGATCACTACTTTAAATCATCTATCAAGCACATTACATATATCTGTTTTGTTAGATCTCTGGCCATGACCTTGTCATGTTCTTTCATTTGGGACAAATTCTCTGTTTTCTTCTTTTATCTAAATTTCTGTGCCTGTTTCACTGTGTTAGGAAAGACAGCTACATCTCTTATTATTGACAGTAATATCTTCATGAAGAAGAGGTCCTGTGGTGCCTTGCTGTGTAGTGTTCCCTGTTCCCCAGGGCCTGGCATTCAGGGAGGGTCTCCGGTGTGGGCTGCATATGCTCTGCTGTTGTGTCCTGGCCACTTTATCCATCAGTCATCTGTAGAGTCTCTCTTTGTCTCTTTTGGGAAGTGTTTGGTTCCTGGCCTGAATGTGGCAAGTTTTATCTAGGTGTGCTCAGGTCTTTTTGTGAAATTAAACCTGTTGCCCCCACCACTGGAATCAAGGCTTCACAAAACTCAAGCATTGAGAGACATGATGTTGGCAGGGGTTTGTGCCAGTCTTCTAGGGAAGCACGAATCTGGAACTGAAGTAAGTGTGACTGGGAAAGACAGCTTCACAGGAGCTCGGGGAGTGGGACTTGGCCTAAACAAGTTAGGTAGCAAGTGTAAGCGCTGTGCTCATTGCCACAGGTGGCTCTGTGTTTATGTTGAGGGGTGGGAGATGGAAATGGTTCCTGCCAGTTCCTTGGTTCCCAGAGGAGTCCCTCACAATGCTGGCCTTCTGGGGCATTCTCTGAGATGAGCAACTAACCTCTCCAGTGCTCCAGGTGCTCTTCAGATCACTTTCTCCTTGCTGTTTGTCTGTGGGCTATCTGCCTGCCTTCTCTCCAAGAGCAGGCTCTGTCTCCATCAAACCCACTGACCTTTAAAACTCCATGCATTAAGCCCTACTGGTTGCCAGAACTCATGAAATTCGACCTTTCACTGTCCAAGCCAGTTGCTAGGGGGATTCATTTTCCCAGTACCTTCCCCTGTGTGGTAGTCATTGGCTCTTCTCTGAAACGGTGGCTCCCTCCTAAATGTGCAGGAACCAAAATTTTTCTCTTTCCCAAACCCCTTTCCACACTTCCAATCTTTAGTGCAGCCTCTTCTATACCTTTAGTTGTAGAGTTCTGCCAGTCTTCAGATTGATTTCTGGGGTATTTAGGATAATTTAATAGTTATCTGGTAGTATTCATGAGATGAGGCACACCTAGGGTCTGCCTGTGGTGCCACTATATTCCTCTCTGACCTCTTTACTGTGTGTGTGTGTGTGTGTGTTTGTTTAAATCCAATTAGCCAACATATAGTGTATCTCCAATTTTAGATGTAGCATTCAATGATTCATCAGCTGCCTATAACACCCAATACTCATCATATCAGATGCCCTCCTAATGCCCATCACCCAGTTACCCCATCCCCCCACCCACCTGCCCTCCAGCAACCCTCAGTTTGTTTCCCAGAGTTGAGAGTCTCTTATGGTTTTTCTCCCCCTCTGACTTCTTCCCATTCAGTTTTACCTCCTTTCCCTATATCCTCTGTGCTATTCCTCTCTGACCTCTTGATACCTGCTTTTAAATTTCACTAATTTCTGCCCTAATTTTTATCATCTATTTTATTCTGCCTGATTTAGGTTTCAAATACTTTTTTTTTCCTTCAGTTTCCTAAGGTAGAAATTTAGATTATTAATATTGGAACTTTTGTCTTTAATAAATTTGTTTAATGCTATAAATTTGCCTCCATTCATATATCCTATAAATTGTGATAAGATGCCCTTTATTTAGCTTAAAATATTCATCATTTTCTCTTGAAAATGTTTCTTTGGCCCATGTGTTATTTCAATCTCCAACTATTTAATTTTTCAGCTATAGTTCTATTGTTAATTTCTAGTTTAATTCCATTGTGGTCTGAGAGCATGTTTTGTATCATTCCATTTTTTAAAAAAATTATTAAGCTTTCTTTCGTGGCCCAGAATATGGTCTTAGTGAGTGTTTATATGAGCTTGAGGAGTATGTGCATTCTGTTTTTGTTGCATGGAGTACTCTGTAAATGTCAGTTAGACATTGTTGATTGATAGTAATGTTCAGGTAAAGTGTCCTTATTGATTTTTATGCCTGTCTGATCTGTCAATTATCTATCGGTTTTTGCCTCACATGTTTTGTTGTTCTTTGTTAAATGATAAACTGTAAGGATTGTTACATTTTCTTGAAGAATGGACCCTATATCATTATGCAGTTCCTCTCATTAACCCTGATAATTTTCCTTGTTCTGAAATCTTCTTTATCTGAAAGTAATGTAGTGATTCTAGCTTTCTTTTGTTTAGTGAGAGCATATTATATACTTATTCACCCCTTTATTTTTAATCTATATTTTGTGTTATATTTAAACTGCATTTATTGTGGATAATATAGTTAAGGTAATAATTTTTCAATCCACTTTAACAATCACTGTTTTTTAATGTCTGTATTTAGACTGTTCACATTTGAAGTGATTATTGATATACTTGGAATAATATTTTCTGTGTGTATAGCTCTTTTTTTATTTGTTGCCTTTTTAACATGTGCATTTAGACTAATCACATTGTCAATTCTTATCAAAGGTGATGTGATATCTACAATATCACTTATACTTCTTTTTTAAAATTTCAAAGTTTTTCTTTGCCTTTGGCTTCCTGCAGTTTAAATAAGATATGCCCAGGTGTAGATTATTTGATATTTATTCTAGTTGGTATTCTCTGAGCTTCCTGAATCTGTGGTTTGGTGTATCATTAATTTTTTAAAGTTCTTGGCCATTATTACTTAAAATAATTTTTCTGCTCTTTTCTCTCTTCATTCTCCCTCTGGTATTCCAGTTATACATATCTTACACATTTAGACATTATAACCACAGATCTTGGATATTTTGTTATTTTCATCATTTTTTTTTTCACTTTGTATTTCAGTTTTGAAACTTCCAATTGAAAGATCTTCAAGCTCATTGATTCTTTTTGTGGCCATGTCCAAGGCCATCAGAAACATTCTTTGATTTTGCTTACTTTTAGAGCTTCTATCTCTGTTTAAATTGCCCATCTATTCTTCTACATTCTCGTTTTTCATTATAGCCTTTTCTTAACATGCTAATCATACTTGTTTTAAAGTTCCTGTCTGAAACTCCAACATGTGTGTCTTTTCTAAGTCTGATTCTGATGCTTGCTATATCTCCTTAAAATGTATTTTCTTCTTGGCTTTTAGCATGCCTGGTAAGTTTTATGCTGAAAGCCAGACATGATGTACCAGGTAAAAAGAAACTAAGATGAATATGCTCTTACTATGAAGTTTTACATTATCTGGGCAAGGATTTGGGCTATGTTTCATGTTTGCTATAGCCACAGGTACCAGAGCTTTTAGTTACTGCTAATGACCTTGTTTGGTCCTTTCTGTTGTCCTTCAGTTTCACCTAAGAACTCCTTCAAAAATAAACTCTAAGCCTTCCAGCTTTTTCAGCAGTAATTTACTCTTATACTGTAGCCCCTTTGATGTGATGGTAAAGTATGGGCAGGAACAAGCAGTCTCTACCATTTGATTAAATTTCAGTATTTTGGTAGAACTGAATACCTGGGCTGTGGCCTTCAAAATGTGTTTTAGCCTTACATTTTTCTAGAAAACTTAGAGGGGCCTAGAGCTGGCTAATTGCCCTGACCCTAAGTTGGATAAGGCTCTGGTAAAGTCTTTTCTCCAAAAGAGTAGGCCTTTGTTATGGAGGACACTCTGGGTATATTTCAAGGTGTTTACTTTTTTTCCTCACCCTGCCAGAAGCATGAAGGAATTTTTTTCTTTTTCATCATGATAACATGACATAGAGGTTCTAGCAGTGAAAACCCATGAAAATGTCAGTAATATTAGACTCCAGGAGTTTATTTCTCCCATGCAAATCCACACAAATCCTCTAGAAATTCACCAATGTTACCATTTAATTATTCCCATCAGTCTGCAGTTACGGTATCTTTGGACCCAGATAAACTCATCTTAACTATGATCCTCTGTATTTTCCTGTCTCTCTGGATCTCAGTGTTGGTGGTTTGTCCTGTGACTTCAGTTCCCAGATAGGTCAAACAATGTCATTCATCTTCATTTTTCTCCACTTTTCTCCTGTTCTAAAAACTGGATTAACAGTGTCTAAGTTCTTGAAATAACAGAGCTGAAACCAGAAGCTCTAATAGTCCTGGTAATAGTTTATGTACTCCAAGGCTATGTTACCAGGTATATACTAGTTTATGGTTGCCATATTTTTGGCAGTGTCCATGTATATCCACAATAATGTCTTGTACTTAAAATGTGATCTCTTTGAAATTAATGATGCTGCACTACCTTTAATGGGTTATGCATTGCTTGGAATGTATTTTCCTTTATCTTTTTCAATCTTTATATATGCTTTTGATTTAAGTGTATCTCTTTTAAGAAGAATATAAATGCATTTCCCCCTCATTTGTCAGGTAGTAGATGAATTGAAATTTTTACATTTCATGTGATCACTGATATTACTAATTTCTGCCTTTTTGATTTATCTAGTTTTCCTTTTCCTTCCTTCTATACAACTTTCTACTGAGTTCATTAGACTTTCTTTACTCCTGCATTTTCCTCAGCACTGCCTTTAAAGTTAGTTATTCTATTTCTAAATCTATAGTAATTACATTTAGCTTTTATCTTTAATTTTTTTTCAGTGTTCCAAAACTCATTGTTTATGCACCACACCCAGTGCTCCATGCAATATGTGCCCTCCATAATACCCACCACCAAGCTCAACCACCACCCCCATTCCCTCCAAAACCCTCAGTTTGCTTCTCAGAGTTACACTTAGATTTTCTGAGGTGGTTGTGGTGGTGGTTTTGTTTCATTTTGTTTTACCATTACCTTTTAATATTTATATTTATATTAAGAAAGACTAGTTAGTATATTTCTCTTCCTCCTCAAAATACACAGAGCTGGAAATATTTAAATGCAAACACTCATCTTGACCTCATCCCACTTGCATCTTTCATGATATGTTGTCTAACGTTTTTTATACATTTGCTTCCAGCTTTGGAAGACATGCATTTTCAAAACCTTCATGTTTTGTGAGCTCATAGTTTGGTAGTGAATCATTATTCATGGAATTCTGATACTGCATATAAAATATCAGTGGTTTGTGGGGAAATGTTACATGTCTAAGATCCCAGTCCATAGCCTTGACCTAAAGAGGACAATGACATTAATAAGTTAATAGCTAAACACTTTATTTCAGGAATATACAATATAGCAGGTTTTCTTGCATTCCCAGAGATTCTCTGCTGACAGAAATTTGGATGTTTCCGGCCTTTCTGAATGTGTAATAGAGAATTCACTTGAACCTGCTTCAGTTAAAGACTTCACTGAGATCCAGAGCAAAATGCATTGAATTGGGGGTGAAAGTAAGAAAGAACACATTGCTCAGAATAAAAAATAAATTGAGTTTGGGGAGATGTTGATGTTCCTCTGATCTGGAAATGGAATAATATTTATTGGTCCTGTTGACTAAAACTATATTCTCTGTGTATTTTATGTACTGGGATATGCTAACAGCTTGAACTTTCATACAGAACTTGTCTCTACTCTGAACTCTACTGTGTATATTAGCATTTTGACTTCAAGCACAATATTTAACCTTGCTTGAGCTTAGTTTTTTTTATATGCCAAAAGGTGACTATACTTGCCCTGGGTACCTCATAGAATTGCTTTGAGACTCAAAAAGTGAAGGGTAGTATTTTCTGGATTATAAAATATTATACAAATGGATTGTTAAGAAAAAGGAAAATACTGGAAAACCACATATGACTTATGTCCTGGTCCTGGTGAGTCATCTTGTCAGGAGAGGCAAGAATTATTATAAAATCAGGGAATTTTGAAGATTTTCAGTGTCTTCCAAATATAACCTATTCAAAGTAGAATAGTGATAAAAACTGAAAAATATTAATGCACGAAGGATGCTAGGTCATTTTTGACTGCTTTGTAATTTATGTCTAACCTAAAATGCTAGGGATGAAACTTGCCTCATATAGACTGCAAATCTAGACAGATGTAAGATCTGGGGGAAATCTAAATTTAGAATAATTCTATTTAATGTTGAAAATATGAGCAAGGAAGGTCTTCCCTGTAATGTAGTACCACTTAAGAAGTGAGATACAAAGAAAACTGGGTCAAAGAAAGTGCTCAAACAATGGGTGTGCATACAGGAAGCTGAAGTGGGACCTTGGCCACTCTAGTCAAAGCCACTGATTAGTTCCTTGTAGCTCTGAGACTCTGATTCAGAAATTAATTGAGTTATAAGCTTTTTCTCCTAGTGTAAATTTCTTATACCTCCTTTTTTCCACTTTTCACAATAGAGTTAAATGTACCAAAGTTTTTTCTTACTTTTAAGGAAGGTTTACCTATAGAAGGCACATAAATTTAGTACTGGCTATCACCAGACAGTGAGAAAGACCATTACCCACAGTATCTCATTTAATCTTCTGGACAGCCCTATCAGTCATTCTTAGTTTCATTTTACGTGTAAGGAAGCTGAGGGTCAGCAAACTATGGAAAGAGCCTAGATTTCCAGCAACAGATAAATGGATAAAGAAGGTGTGAATATATATATCTCTATATATTCCAGCCATCAAAAAATTGTATCAAAAAATGAAATCTTGCCATTTGCAATGATGTGGATGGAACTAGAGGGTATTATGTTAAGTGAACTAAGTCAGTCATAGAAAGACAATTATCATATGATCTCACTCATATGTGGAATTTAAGAAGCAAAACAGAAAATCATAGGGGAAGAGAGGAAAAAAGTAAAACAAGATGAAATCAGAGATGGAAACAAACCATAATAGACTCTCAGTCCTAGGAAACAAACTGAGGGTTACTAGAGGAGAGGTTGGAGGGATGGGGTAACTGGGTAATCGACATTAAAAAGGGCATATGATGTAATAAGCACTGGGTATTATATAAGACTGATGAATTTGGGCCCCTGGGTGGCTCAGTCTGCTAATCATCTTTCTTTGGTTCAGGTCATGATCCCAGAATCCTGGGGTTGAGTCCCATGTCAAGCTCCCTGCTCAGCAGGGAGTCAGCTTCTCTGTCCCTCCCCTGGCTGGTGCTTTCTCTCTCTCTCTCTCTCTCTCTCTCTCTCTCTCTCACTCTTTCTCTCAAATAAATAAAATCTTTAAAGAAAAAAAAAGACTGAGTTCATATGGCCCTTCTTTTCACTACATCTGTATCTTTGGGGTAAATACCCAGTAGTGCAATTGCTGGGTCATAGGGTTATACACAATGGAATATTACTCAGCCATCAGAAAGGATGAGTACCCAACGTTTGCATCAGTATGGGTGGAACTTGAAGAGATTATGCTGAGTGAAATAAGTCAAACAGAGAAAGTCAATTATCATATGGTTTCACTTATTTGTGGAGCGTAAGAAATAGCATGGAGGACATTAGGAGAAGGAAGGGAAAAATGAAGGGGGAGAAATCAGAATAGGAGATGAACCATGACAGACTATGGACTCCGGGAAACAAACTGAGGGTTTTAGAGTGGAGGGGGAATGGAGGAATAGTTGAGTCTGGTGATGGGTATTAAGGAGGGCACGGGTTGCACGGAGCACTGGGTGTTATGCAAACAATGAATCATGGAACACTACAGCAAAAACAAATGGTGTACTATATGGTGACTAACACAACACAATAAAAAAAGAAGACTGATGAATCTCTGACCTCTACCTCTGAAACTAATAGTACTCTATGTGTTAATTAATTGGATTTAAATAAAAATTTAAAAAAATTAAAAGTTAAAAATGGAATATGAACGATTATCTATATGGTATAAGTTCAGAAGGAATGCATGTGATTCCAAACACCTTTATCAGGTGGACTTCCCAAGCCTAAAAAATGTTCCATTAAACCATAGGTGGCAAATAAGTTTTATTTTATATATTTTTTAAAGATTTTATTTATTTACTTGACAGAAGTAGGCTGAGAGACAGGCAGAGAGAGAGGAGGAAGCAGGCTCCCCGCTGAGCAGAGAGCCCAATACGGGGCTTGATCCCAGGAGAGCCAAAGGCAGAGGCTTTAACCCACTGAGCCACCCAGGCGCCCCAAGTTTCATTTTAAATACCAATTCTGATTAGTTAACAGTCACTGCCTGAATCGGTGTGTTGAGGAAGATTCTGAGGAGGGTGTTTCTTGCCTCACAGGAGAGAGTCTTGTGATCAATCAATGATGACCGCTATGGATGTGCGAGAGAACAGTGCTGGCATAAGTGCCAAGTTTTTCCCATCATGGAACTAGATATATACTACCTTGATTTAAGTGAAGCTAATGTCAGCTGTTAATAGTCCAGCTCCTTGGGAGGAGGCCTCCACTCAGCCTCATCAGTTCTTGTACCTCATTCTGTGAGGAAGTTAATGCAATCTTATCCTAAGAAAAGTATTTGTTTGTCAGAAGGGAAAGGGGATTGTGAGAGCACTGCTTTCATGGGGAAGGAGAAAAGCAGTGTGGAGAATTGTGGGAAAGACCAGGCATGTAATCAAACTTTGTTCATTTCATGAATGTGTCCAGAGAGGTATTGTTTGAAATCACCAAAGGTTAATCACAAAGCTTTCTTGAATGGCTTCATTATTGGTTCATTGGTGGTATTTAGTGTTATATAGGTACCTACAGTCTTATAAAAATTGGAATGAGTGAGAATTCATTTCCATTTGAGCAATAAAATTTCTCTGTAGTCGTTGCTAGAATCAGCAGGAATTAATCTGAACAGTGGTAGCTTGCTAGAAGAAAATTACAAAATCATGTCTACATTTTCATGAGATAGGACAAAGAAATAAGAAATCTCTTCTAGGTGGAAAGGGTGAAAAATGAGTTAAAGCAACATTAGTTAGCCTCCATTAGTGAGCACCTCTCAATGGCAGAAAAAGGAGAAAAAGGTAAGATGGCTTGGGGGAAAGAGAAGGAGAGTGACTGGGGGTCAGTATAAAAACAAATATCTAAGGAAGAGCCAAACAGGGACTGGAAATTAAAATGTTATCCTACTAACTGTTTTACTTACACTAAAGTCTGACAAACTGGATACTACCAGTTTAGCCAAATTTGTCCACTCACCTATTGTTTTAGTCAAAAAGCAGGTTGGACTGACATTTCCCATGAGCTGAGGATTTGGCTGAATATTACATTTGCCTGAATTTCATACCAGCGCAGTTTAGTTCACATTGTAAATCTTAATATGTTGCTTGTCTTGATTTTATACCACTAATAGGATCTACACATCTGAAAATTATGTTTTCAATATCATCATTCAAATAATTCATGTAAGCAAAATTAAACTTGATATGATTTCCCATGGGAAATAAGAATAAGAAATGAGCTCCCTATACTAATCTCATTTTGCCTTTAGCCACCACACAATTGAACAAGTAACATCTCTAATATCTTCACAGAATTTAATTGGCCCCAATAATAGCAACTTCATAATATTTGTAGGATGCTCCTTCAGGGTGGTAAGTATCCTTAGAGAGGTCAATAAGTGAAGTGTGGTACAGTGAGTAAATACATTCTCATAGATCAGTAATCAAGTCAGATATCCAAGGCAGGTAAACCAGATGCTTATTACAAGGCTTGAGGAATCAGAGGATTCTGAAATATGCCTCTTGGTGTGGCAGGGTTATAGTTTAACTACAGACAAGGTCCAGGGCATGGATTGGCACCTCTGAGCCCAGAGGTAACAGCAGAATAGTGATAACAAATGGCTTCAAAAAAGAATGTTTATGTAACATTTTACTATTCCATAGACCTTTTCGAATGTTTCATTTTATGACTAATCAAAGATTTGCAAAATGATCAAAGATATGGAAAATCAAATAATTTTTAATGAAAATTTTAAGGGCAAAATTTCAGCGAAGTTGCTATAAAACAGATATTCTCATAATGACCTAGTGGATGAATCAAGTGGTTGGAACTTTCTGTGGATGATTTGGCAGTGTGCATGTGCATTTAAAAAATGTTCATAATCGGGATGCCTGGGTGGCTTAGTCGGTTAAGTGGCTGCCTTCAGCTCAGGTCATGATCCCAGGATCCTGGGATTGAGTTCCGCATTGGACTCCTTTCTCAGCGGGGAGCCTGCTTCTCTCTCTGCCTCTGCCTGCCACTCTGCCTGTGTGCTCTCTCTTTCTCTCTCTCTCTCTCTGACCAATAAATAAATAAATCTTTTAAAAAAATGTTCATAATCACCCAATAATTCCACTTTGGGTAATTAGTCTAGAGAAATAAACTAAAATTCAATAAAAGACTTATAAAGATTTTTACTAAATCATTATATAGAAAAACAAAAATATATAGACAGAGGACCAAATAACCAAATATTATTTAAACGAAGAAATTAACACCATAAATATGTAGCATTTAAAATTATGTTAAAAATATTTCTAAAGTTCTAAGGAAATTATTATCATAGCACATTAAATCAAAGTAAAGAATAGACAATTTTATGTTGAGGATGATCTCAATTATATTAGAAAAATACATCAAAAGAGAGAAATGCATTAACATCAATAGCAGTTAATCTGAAGATTGTATGCATATAGAAGACTTTCCGTTTTGTCACTATAGTGTTCCATATTTATTGATATCCTGTAATAACTATGTAACATTTCAAACTAATAATAAAAACATAAACAATTTGATATATGTTATTACATTTGACTAGAAACCAGATTTAAGGAGTATTACCATTATTCCCACCTGATAGATGAGAACACAGAGATGCAGAGCAATTAAATGGGTTATCCAATGTCATAGTACCTGTCATTTGTAGAGCTAGGATTTCAGTCCATTTCTGATTCTTCATCTCATATTCCTCCTTCTATCACATACTACTTCTTTCATAAAGAGAATATAAGAGAGGCATGTGCCATAACAATAGCTTATGTCTGTTAATAACCAGAGGAGTTGTTTAATAAGATGCTTGATACAGAACTGTATATGAGCTTTGCTTAGTTCAAACTTTAGTTTTCAGGTTGACTCCATATCTGATCTTATACAATTTAAGCTGTCTCTATTTCATAGGTGAAAGCAAACAATATCCCATGTCATGTCTTTCTTTTTCAAATATCATAATTATCTTTGGTCACCTTCCCATATTTGGGGAATTTTTCCCAAACTAAATATATTAAAATATATACTGAAATCTTTCTTTTTTAATTGTCTTACCTCTTTATATGCTGTGTTTTGTGCATTCACTTTCCTTCCCTAACAGTAAAGATCTTTTGGCACATGAAGTGCTTTGAAGTGTGTTTTTAAGCCATTCCCTATGATACACATTTGTTGAAAGTACTTTAAGAAAACAACCTGTGAATTATTTTGGACCCCTGAGGAAATGGTGCCAGTGACTAAATTTACAAGATATTAGATGTCTTTGGTTTAGAAATTTCTGGATGCAGGGCACCTGGGTGGCTCGGTTGGTTAAGCAACTGCCTTCAGCTCGGGTCATGATCCTGGAGTCCTGGGATCGAGTCCTACATCGGGCTCCCAGCTCCAAGGGGAGTCTGCTTCTCCCTCTGACCCTCTCCCCTTTCATGCTCTCTCTCACTGTCTCTCTCTCAAAGAAATAAATAAAATCTTTAAAAAAAAGAAAAAAGAAAGAAATTTCTGGATGCATGGTGGAGGTTACAAAGCATAAACCTTAGAACTCATTCAGTTCTAATCTTGGTCTTATTGTCCTGAAATTTATCACCTCTGAGTTAATTTTAAGGTCTGAGGTAAGGCACATCAAAAGTCCTGCCATTCACGTATATTAGATAACGATAAGCCATCTACCTACCTCTAAACCAATCACTGTGACCAAAGCTAATTGTGCACTGGGCTCATTGGCCTAAGTCAGCTGACTCAGCTAGGCTGCTTGTCCTCACAAGCCCCTGCCTACTAGCTTTCCCCCATATAAGTAGCCACAAATGGAGAAGGGTAACTTGAGCCAAGCACCTCTCTAAATTATGACCTAGGGCAGAGAGATGAACCTGCTCATGACCTGAATGAGTTAATATTCTTTTTGATGGGGAAACTTAAGTCGGATTCATACTTCAGGTTCTCCATCAGTTTAGTGAATTCCATCTGTACATCAGTCAAAGCAGTGAAGTAGCAGACCTTATCCTTATTTTCTTGAACAAATATCTGCACAGCGTGTGAACACAACTGGTCGATACTTCAGGCTTCATGGAGAGGTTAACTGGGAAGTACAGGAGGGAAGTGTGAGCTGGGCGTGAATGTGCGGGTGTGGTTTCAAGACAGCAACTATCTGTGGGCTTTATGACTAATCAAAGATTTGCAAAATGATCAAATAAATATAAAATTTATGCAATGCCCTGTCTTCCCTTTTCTCCATTTCAGTGCGTGCACTTACCTGTCACAAAGCCCGCTATTATATGTCTGCCTCTGAATTATAACATCAGGCAATTAAGATTCACAAGGTGCTGAGAGATTTATAAACAAAAGGAAAGAAAATGTGTTCTATTAAAAAGCCAGGAAGTAAGCATCTTCTCAATGAATTATCTAAAGCCTATATTCTTCTTTTATTGAGGTCAAAATTTCCATTATTTGTATAGGAGAAATTTATATCTATGAATTCATATTTCAGATAGTTCGACTTTCAGATACTCCTGAGGACTAGTTAAAATGGTGTGTCTGTTGGGATATCTGTATGGCCAAATAGTAGAAATGATGAAAGATTTTTCAGTTTGAAATAATGAATTTGAGTCACCTATTAAAACATTTCTATAATCAATAAAGGAAAGGCTCAAAGAATAATTTTTTTTAAAATTCAGTTATTTTTAGCCAATATACTTTGAGATTGTGTCCTATTACATAAAGCATGGGAATTTTTATGCACAATGTCTACTGTATCCAATGGGAGTTGTGTGCATTAATTTTTCATTTCTTAAAGCCTGAGGGAGGTTCTTACTGGATGAAGGCACTAACTGCTTTATAGAGGAAACAGTCTACCTTCCACTTGCCCTGCACATTTGCTTTTAATGTTAAGGGAACACCTCTCTGTATCTTTCTTGTGCTCATTCCTCTTGAAAGGATATTAGAAGAGAATGTACATTACTATGTGTCTTGTAAGCCTCTCCATTCAGCACAAGGTCAATCTCTTAGCATATATTGACCATACTCTCAGGGACAGCACTCCACTGAAGATTGGCCTAATATTTCAACAGATATTTATTTAGTGTCTATTCTAAACCAAAGATAGTTTGCAATGAGCACTTAATATGCATTGGACCTACGGACACAAAAGGGATCAAAAAAAAAAAAAAAAAAAAAGTAACAGAGCCCTGTTACTGGGAAACTCAGCTTCACAGGAGAGACAGCTTTCTTAAACTCAAGATAGTACATTCTAACATAACACTATAGGTAAGTGCATTTGCATGTAGAAGCTCTTAGGAACTTGTTTCTGGGAGAGTCAGGGAAATGTTATAGGAGAGGCTGCATTTGAACTATGACTGTATCTTAAAGGATGTGTATGAGTTTGCCAGAACTGAGGAAAGTTAGAAAGGGAGAAGAAAGGTGTTCAATCAGAAGTTGTACAAGGTCACCTACACAAAGAACACCTTAGAGCCCTATGTAGTCTCTAGGGAGTCCAGATATCCTTATATTGCAGACGCAGTTTGTGTAGACTGGAAGGGAGATATGACCTGCCCAGTCTCACAAAGTAGAGCCAGTGGGTCTCAATTAAGTATTCTCTGTCCACGCTACCTCTGTGCAAATAGAAAATGTTATGACATTTAGAATTTCTCGAGTACTCCATTCCCAACCTCATCCCTTTTTACTTATTTAGATCCTTGCATTTTTAATCCAGACTGGATAAACAGCCCCATATTTTGTCTGATGCACATTTAGCATTATAGAGGGATGGGAAAATCACAGACATGCACAGCAGGTTTCTTCCCAGGCATTTCTTCAGGTATGTGCCCTTCATTCTCAGGTCCCTGCAGAGAACGAACTCCGTACAGTTACTCTGATTTAAATATCTACTCAGTACATGTAGATACCTTTTAAATTTTTCCGTGTTGAAAACATAGCAGAGAAGTTAGCAGGCCAAACCATGGTAGTAGGAATACACCCAAATATGTACAACTATTACCATTTGTTTTGCCATATTGAAGAAACACAGCATTAAAATCAATGAAAATTTAAAACTGGGTAAGTAAAAGAAAATTTCTACTTAAAATATGGAAAAGCTGGCATAGAATATGCCCCAATACATATATCTTTAATAAATTAATCATCATGCTTAGTCCAATGATTTGGGGAGGAAGAAAACTCACTGAGCTCAATTCTGCCGTTTACCAGAAGTGATAGCCTTGATAACCTCTCAGAATCTCCATTTTCTTACCATTAAACGGAAATAAATAATAACTTGGGGTGAGTGTGAAAATCAAAGAGTAATGAGAGTGGAAAAATTTTTTTAAACTATGAAATGTTATGCTGATGCTATAAGGTATTAATGTAATTAGATTCATTTCAAAAAATGGTGTACTTAGAATTTTAAGTGCCAGTTGCCTTATGTGTAATTTATATTTATTTAATTTTCACGTCTTAAATATTGCTATATTAAATGCTAGCACATTTCTCAAAGTGGTCTGGCTAATATCAACATATATATTTTAAAATATAATTATGCAAAATAGAAGTTTGCATAAATTCATGGGGAAGTGAATAAATGCAATGTTATACAGTTGTCTTAAAAATACAGTTTTGTAAACAAATGAATAAACAAATAAAAAGCAGAATCAGACCTATAAATACAGAGAACAAACGAATGGCTGCCGGAGGGGCATGGATGGAGTGTTAGGCAAAACGGGTAAAGGGGAGTAGGAGATACAGGCTTCCAGTTATGGAATGAGTAAGTCATGGGAATAAACGGCATAGTATAAGGAGTATCGTCAATAATACTGTAATAGCACGGTGTGGTGAAAGCAGGTAGCTACACTAATGGTGAGCAGAGCATAATGTCGGATCACTATGTTGTACACCTGAAACTAATGTAATATTAGGTTGAGTATACTCCAAAAAAAAAAGTTTCTATGGGCTTGACTTAACTGACCACACAATGCAACATACTTGACATGCGTTCATTTCCTCTTTTATTCATCCAAAAATGTATTCAGTTATTAGAATAAAACTACTTCTTCATAAAATAAAAAATTAATATTCCATATATGTATTTTCACAAACTGCAAAGTGCTTTCATATCCACTCTCACAATGATATCCCAAATAACCTTGCATGTTGGAAAAAAAACATTCAACACAAGGTCTCTTGGTACTGTTATGTCTCTTTTACAGATAAGACAATGGTGGTATGGAAGGTGAAGGGACTGGGTCTAGGCCCCAGGCCTCTGCTTTCCTTGTCCATGCCTTTGTCCTATGTCAGAAGAGTACAGATTGAGTTAATATCTGGTATCAAATCAGAATGAGGACTATGTTCCCTCCCCAATGTCCCAGCTGCCCTAGTTTTCAAATTTGGGGATTTAGCAATCTTATCAAGAAAGCTGACCACCAAGCACAGATAGACTCATCTGTGGGGCTGTATGTAGGGCAGTTCCAAATATGAGAGCACATTTAGTTAAGATTTTTTTATATTG
This sequence comes from Mustela nigripes, assembly GCF_022355385.1. Taxonomy (NCBI): domain Eukaryota; kingdom Metazoa; phylum Chordata; class Mammalia; order Carnivora; family Mustelidae; genus Mustela; species Mustela nigripes. The sequence continues at coordinate 9,382,888 of NC_081575.1, forward strand.
GTTTAAGCAAACATCTAAAGTAATTTTCAACAAATGACACTTTAATGCAGCCTATAGTGTTTTTATTCTATTCAGAATTATAAATATGATATCAAATGCACGTTATTAGCAGGTATTAAAGGATTCTTGTAATGAGTCACACAAAGCTGATTAACCATCTCCTGGTGATTCATTTGTTTATACAGCTTCTTTCCTCCTTAAATCAAGTCAGTTTTTAACAACAGTCTCCTTGAGCATGCTTTTTGCTTTTAATGGAAAATAATAACTCTTAATGGATTCTTCCCCACCCCAGAACACCACAGATTCTCATATTATAAGTATGTGAAACCTGTAATTCCCCCCAAAAGCCTGCTACTTCTATTCAATATGTTAAGCCTTAATAGTAGACTGCTTTAAAGAGGTTCTATTCTATAAGGAGCTCCTGACTTTAACATAATATCCTGTGAAGGCTTACTGTAATTGATACGAAATTATACATACAGAAAAAGAAATGAGGAAGGTATAATCTGTAAAAGAGTGGCTTTAATGGTTTTTGTTAAATTATTAAGTCTCTAAGTTTCAAAAGCAAATACTTCTTTCTTATTGGCTTAATAGAGTTCAGCTCCGTTGTCAATAATACCCTAATATGAAGCAAGAGCTCCAATATGAAGTGAGACATGCCTTCTAGATTCATTACCTACTCAAACTGCTGCCACTAAATAACTTTCAAAACAATATACTTAAATGCATATTTTTAGTTGTCAATTGTTTGTGTCAGTTTCCTTGGCTATCAAAACAAATTCCCACAAACTGGGTGACTTAAAACAGAAGAAATTATTATTAAGTTGTTGTCTCACAGGTCTGAGTTCTGGAGTTTAGAAGTCTCAATTCAAAGTGTGGCCAGGGCCATGGTCCCTCTGAAGTTTCTGTGGGAGGATCCCTCCTTGCATCTTCCAGCTTCTGGGAGCCCCAGGTGTTCCTTGGCTTCTGGCAGCATCACTCCAGTATCTGCCTCCAGCATCACATGGCCTTCTCCCTATGTGTCTCAGAGCCTGGGTTTCTTCTCTTCTTAAAAGGATACCAGTCATATTGGATTATGTATTAGGCCCATCCTCTTCCAGTATGACTGCATCCTAATGCAAATAATTACATCCACAATGACTTTAGTTCCAAATAAGGTCACATTTTGAGGTACTTGGGGTTAGGACTTCAACATATTTCTTTGAAAGAACACAATTAAACCCACTTCGTGTGGTTCAGAAATATATACATATATATATGTGTGTGTGTGTGTGTGTGTGTGTGTGTGTATGTATATATATATATACATATATATATTTATTTCACCCTGACCAAGTGAGATTTGTATAACATAATATAATATATAATATTAAATAATAATATATTAATATATATTTATATAACATATAATATATATATAATAATATAATATATAATATAATATAAAATGTTCAGTGAAAGTATCTCTTTCAACCCTGTGCTTTATTTGCCCAATTTCTATCCTACTTCCAAATGTAATTACCTTTTCTTATCTAGAAATTAGAAATTTATTTTAATTTCCCAGGAATTTTTTTATATATAGATAATAGATGTAGCACCTATGAATGGAAAAGATAGACATCTTGACTCATAATAAGAGAAAGACAAGTTAAAACTACTTCAAGTTCCAATTTTTCAATTATCACATTGGCTAAAATCAAAAGACTTGGTGATACAATCATTGCCAAAGATTTATGTAAGCAGGCATTTTAATTTACTGCTCAGACTAGTACATATTCAAGGGAATTTAGCAATATCTATGAAAATTTCAAATGCATATATCCTTTGACCAAACAATTCCATTTTGGAAAGTGAGTCCAGAGATGTTTGTGTGCATGTGTGAGATGATATATACATATGAATTCTTTGTAAAACCAAATGTTGCTAAGAATCTAAATGGGGATCAATAGAAAAATGAATACGTAAATTTTGCTACATCTATACTGTTGGAATATGATCTTGCACAAAAAAGAATGGGTACCAAAAGCAACAAAGACTAGAACACAACAGAGCCAATCTATAGGAACAGCAAATTTACAGGCAATACAACCACACTAAACTCAAATTAGTAATTACTCTGAATGCAATGGACTCAATGCTCCAATCAAAAGATATACAGTATCAGAATGGATTTTTTTTTAAAAAGACCCATTAATATTCTGCTTACAAGAGACTCATTTTAGATCCAAAGACACCTCCAAACTGAAAGTGAGGAGATGGAGAACCACCTATCATGTTAATGAACATGAAAAGAAAGCTGGAGTTATTTTAATTTCATGTACGCAGCATAGTGATTTGACAATACTATACGGTCTATGCAAAGATTACCACAATATGTGTAATTACCATAAGTCACCATACATAAAAAAGGAAAGCTGGAGTAGCCATACTTATAACAGAAAAACTAAATTTTAAACCAAGAACTGTAATATGAGATGAAGAAGGACACTATATCATAATAAAGGGGTCTGTCCAACAAGAAGATCTAACGATTTTAAATATTTATGCCCCCAACTTGGGAGGAGCCAAATGCATAAATCAATTAATAAAAACATAAAGAAGCTGACAATAATAAAAAAACATAGGGGACTTTAACATAGGACCCTGCTCCCAACAATGGACAGATCATCTAAGCAGAAGATCAACAAGGAAACAATGACTTTGAACAACATGCTGGACCAGATGGACTTAACAGATACATTCTAAGTATTTCATCCTAAAGCAGCAAAATATACATTCTTTTCTAGTGCACATGGAACATTTTCCAGAAGAGATCATGTACTGGGTCATAGAAGAGGCCTCAGTTAGTTCAAAAAGATTGAGATCATACAATGCATATTTTCAGACAACAATGATATGAAACTTGAAGTCAGCCAAAAGAAAAAATTTGGAAAGACCACAAATACATGGAGGTTAAAGAATATCCTGCTGAAGAATGAATGGGTTAATCAGGAAACTAAAGAAGAAATTAAAAAAAAAAATACATGGAAGGAAATGAAACTGAATACATGACACTCCAAACATTTAGGACATAGCAAAGGCACTCATAAAAGGGAAGTATATAGCAATACAGGCCTTCCTTAATAAGCAAGAAAAGTCTCAAATATACAGCTTACCTTTAAACTGAAAGGATCTGAGAAAAGAACAGCAAATAAAAGCGAAAACCGGCAGAAGAAGGGAAATAATAAAGATTAGAGCAGAAATAAATGGTACAGAAATTAAAAAAAAGAAACAGCAGAGCAGATCAACAAAACTAGGAGCTGGTTCTTTGGAAGAATTAACAAATTTGATAAACCCCTAGCCAGGCTTATCAGAAAGAAAATAAAAAGGACCCAAATGAAATCACAAGTGAAAGAGGAGAGATCACAACCAACACTGTAGATATACAACTGTAAGAGCATATTATGAGCAATTATATGCCAACAAATTGGACAATCGGGAAGAAATGGATGAATTCCTAGAAACATATAAGCTACTGAAACAGAAAGAAATAGAAAGTTTGAACAGACCCATAACCAGTAAAGAAAGGGAATCAGTGATCAAAAATCTCCCTACGAACAAGAGTCCGGAGCCAGATGGCTTCCCAGGGGAACTCTACCAAACATTTAAAGAAGAATTAATACCTATTCTTCTGAAGCTGTTTCAAGAAATAGAGATGGGAGGAAAACTTCCAAACTCATTCTATGAGGCCAGCATTACCTTGATTCCAAAACCAGACAAAGACCCCACTAAGAAGGAGAATTCCAGGCCAATGTCCCTGATGCACATGGATGCAAAAATTCTCACCAAAATACTAGCCAGTAGGATCCAACAGTACATTAAAAGGATTGTTCACCCTGACAAAGTGGGATTTATTGTTCAATATCCGTGAATCAATCAACATGATAGACCACGTTAATAAACGTATCATATGAACATATCATAATATCATAAATATTATGATATTCTTAATAGACGCAGAAAAAGCATTTGACAAACTACAGCATCCTTTCTTGATAAGAACCCTCAAGAAAGTAGGGAAAGGAAGAACATACCTCAACATCAAGAAGACCATATACAAAAGACCCACAGCTAGTATCATCCTCCATGAGGAAAAACTGAGAGCTTTTCCCTTAAGGTCAGGAGCATGACAGGGATGACCACTCTCATCACTGTTGTTCAACATACTGCTGGAAGTTCTAGCCTCAGCAATCAGACAACAAAAATAAATAAAAGGAATCCAAATCAGCAAGGAAGAAATCAAACTTCCACTCTTCACAGATGACACGATACTCTCTGTACAAACCCTGAAATACTCCACTGAAAAGTTGCTAGAACTGATACGTGAATTCAGCCAAGTCACAGGATATAAAATCAATGTACAGAAATCTGCATTTTTATACACCAATTTTATACACCAATAACAAAGTTGCAGAAAGAGAAATCAGGGAATCGATCCCATTTACAATTTATTAAAAAGCGAGGAGAGCATGTATTGCATGGAGCACAAGGTATGGTGCATAAACAATGAATCTTGGAACACTGAAAAAATAAAATAAAATTTAGAAAATACAAATATTTTTTATGAGGAAGTGGTGATGCAACATGGGGGCTTAAGTGGGTACGAGAAGAATAAATGAAAGAAGATGGGATTGGGAGGGAGACAAACCATAAGTGACTCTTAATCTCACAAAACAAACTGAGGGTTGCTGGGGGGAGGGGGTTTGGGAGAAGAGGGTGGTATTATGGACATTGGGGAGGGTATGTGTTTTGGTGAGTGCTGTGACGTGTGTAAACCTGGTGATTCACAGACCTGTACCCCTGGGGATAAAAATATATGTTTATAAAAAATAAAAAATTATATTAAAAAAAATATTTTTTTAAAAAAGATACCTAGGAATAAACCTAACCAAAGAGTTAAAAGATCTGTACTCCAAAAACTATAGAACACTTCTGAGAGAAATTGAAGGAGACACAAAGAAATGGAAAAGATATTCCATGTTCTTCGATTGGAAGAACAAATCATGATAAAATGGCTATACTACCAGAGCTCTTGGGTGGCTCAGTCTCTTAAGCGTCTGCCTTTGGCTCAGGTCCTGGGATCCAGCCCTGCGTTGTGGTCCCCAACTCTGCAGGGAGTCTACTTCTCCCTCCCTCTAGACCCCTCCCCCAATCTTGCTTTCTTGGGCACACTCACAAATAATTAAATAAGAGAGGCAGGGCAGGAGGTCGTCGGGGAAAGGGAGGGAAAAATGAAATAATATGGGACTGGGTATGGAGTCAAACCATAAGATACTCTTAATCTCAGGAAACAAACTGAGGGTTGCTGGAGGGGAGGGGGTTGGAGGGATGGGGTGGCTGGGTGATGGACATTGGGGAGGGTATGCGCTGTGGTAAGCGCTGTGAATTGTGTAAGACTATGTTTCACAGACCTGTACCCCTGAGACAAATAATACATTATATGTTAATGTTAAAAAATCAATCAATAAATAAAATATTTAAAATGGCAATACTACCCAATGCAATCTGCACATTCAATACAATCAACAGCATTTTTCACAGAGCTGAAACAAACAACTCTAACATTTGCATGGAACCAGAAATGACTTCAAATAGCCAAAGGAATGTTGAAAAAGAAAAGCAAAGGCCTCACAATTCCAGAGTCCAAGCTGTATTACAAAGCTGTCATCATCAAGACAGTGTGTGGCACACTGGACACTGGATAGTGTGGTGGCACAAAAGGAGACACATAGATCAATGAACAGAATGAGAACCTGGAAATAGACTCACAACTCTATGGTCAACTAATCTTTGACAAAGCAGGAAAGACTATCCAATGGAAAAAAAAAAAAAAAGTCTCTTCAACAAATGGTGTTGGGAAAACTGGACAGCCACCTGCAGAAGAATGAAAGTGGACCACTTTTTCTCACCACACACAAAAATAAATTCAAAGTGGAAGAAAGACCTAAATGTGAGATAGGAAACCATCCAAATCCTACAGGAGAGCAAAGGCAGCAACCTCTGTAACTTTAGGAGCAGCAGCTTCTTACTAAACGTGTCTCTGGAGGCAAGGGAAAAAGATGCTCCACATCACTCATCATCAGGGAAATACAAATCAAAACCATAATGAGATATGACCTCACACCTGTCAGAATGGCTATGATACCAACACAAGAAACAACACGTATTGACAAGGATGTGGAGAAAGGGGAACCCTCTTACACTGTTGGTGGGAATGCAAACTGGTACAGCCACTCTAGAAAACAGTATGGACGTTCCTCAAAAAGTGAAAAATAGAGCTACCCTACAACCCAGCAATTGTATTACCAGGTATTTATCCAAAGGATATAAAAGTGCTTGCTCGAAGGAGCACATGCACCCCACTGTTTATAGTAACACTATCAACAGTAACCATTTCAACATGTTGAAATGATAATATTGTGGGTATATTGGGTTCAATAAAATATATTATTAAAATGAAAAAAAACAATAGCCAAAGTATGGAAGGAGCCCAAATGTCCATCAACTGATGAATGGATAAAGAAGATGCGAGATATATACATATATATATATATATATATATATACACACACACACACACATACATACACACATATATGTGTATATATATACATATATATAATTTTAAACATATTTATATATTTTTATATATTGTATATAATATAATATACTATATATTATATATTTTATATATACATACATATACACACATACACACAATGGAATATTACTCAGCCATCAAAGAGAATGAAACTCGTCATTTGCAACAATGTGGATGGAATAAGAGTGTATATTGCTAAGCAAAATAAGTCAGAGAAAGGGAAATAATATATGACCTCACTCATATGTGGAATTTAAGAAACTAAACAGATAAATATGAGGGAAGGAAAGGGAAAAGTAAGGTAAAAACAGACACAGAGTCAAGCCGGAAGAGACTCCTAGCTATAGAGAACAAACTGAGGGTTGCTGGAGGGGAGATGGGTGTGGAGATGGGCTAATGGATGATGGGTATTAAAGAAGGCACTTGTGATGAGCACTGGATGTTCTATGTAAGTGATGAATCCCTAAGCTCTACTCCTGGAACCAATAGTATACTGTATGTTAACTAACTTGAACTTAAATATATTTTTTAAAAAAGAATGAGGATGCTCTCTAGACAGTTTAGTGCAGTATTTTAGGACACTGACATTGAAACAGTTCTGAATTCCTCTTACAGCTCTGCCACTTATTTACTGTGTAATCTTGTGTGTTTGATGAGTTCATATTACATTTGTAGATTCATTTAGGGAGAAATAATAACATGTGCTTTTTTGGACAATTCCTATTCAGGGAAGCTGTTATTGTCTACCCTCTTATGTGTACTTCAACAATGACTTTAAAGTGTTCCCTACATATAAAACTTACCTATTACTTTTAATACTTATCCTGAATGTCTTATCTTTTTTTGGTCCTATTGTAAATGTGTGACTTCTTTTATTGTGTCATTCATTCCATTGAAACAACAACCTTACTGGTGGTTGTGTATACATATGAAAGTTACTGACTTCTGCATATTATTTTATTATTTTGTACCTCACTAATTTACTAATTTGAGGTACTTTTTGTTTTTCAATTGTTTTTGTTGGGTTTTCTATGAATACACTTTTATCATTTACAAATAGCGATACTTTTACCTCCTCCCTGTTCATTTATAGCTAATTTATTTTACTTGTCGATTGTTTTAGCCAGTATTTCCAAAATAACATTAAGTAATAATACTAATAGTAGATATTGGTTTCTAGTTCCTTACTTTAGTGGGAATTCATCTAGTATTTTCCCATTAAACATGATGCTGTCTTTTGGGTGATTATATATATATATATAGATATATATAGATATATATATATATTCTGTTATATTATGTTAAGAGCATAGCAACACATTCATATTTTTTAAAGATTTTATTTATTTGCCAGATAAAGAGATCACAAGCAGGCAGAGTAGGAGGCAGAGGAAGAGAGAGAAGCAGGCTCCCTACTGAGCAAGGAGCCAGATGCAGGACTTGATCCCAGGACTCTGGGATCATGACCAGAACTGGAGGCAGCCCTACACATTCATATTTTATTAGCTATTTCTTAAATTAGAGTTTGTTGAAGTTTGTTGTGTGTCTTCCAGCAATTTTAGAATCAAAAAAGTTTTTTTCTTAGATCTACTGTGATGATGAAGTATATTAGATTTCCTGTTACTACATCATCTTTGCATTCCTCAAACAAACTACTCACTCCCTATGGATCTTTTCTTTTAACATCCTATTGGATTGTTAATATCATATGTTGATTTTTTGCATCAATTTTTCTAGATTATATTGGTCTATAGTTTTATTTTTTGTGCCAATTTTATAATTTGGTATTGGCGTTAAAATAATGTCATGGAAAGTAAGTAGCTTTTGGCTCTGTTCCTTTTCTATGTTCTGAATAAAATAGTTGCTCTTTAAAAGCTAGATAGAATTTGTCAAATTATCTGAACTGGATATGTTTTTGTGTTTTTGTTTTTGTCTAATGGCATAATGTGTTTGATAATTTTCTCATATTCTATGGAAATTAGTCTGTTGCAATTTTCTATCAATTTTGTGGTCAGTTTTGGTAAAGTATGGGGTTTTTTTTTACAAAATTATCTATTTTGTCCAACTTTTCACATTTATTAGCATAAAGTTGAAAAAATAGCTTATTATACTTTAAGTTTTATCTGTTCATATGATTATTTCCCAGTTATCATTTTTTATTTCATTCAAATGCATGTTTTCACTCTTTCTCTCCTTATTAGGTTAGCTAAATATTTACCTATTACTTTTTTTTAACTTTATTTTTTTCAGTGTTCCAAAATTCATTGTTTATACACCACACCAAGTGTTCCATGAACTAACTGCCCTCCACAATACCCACCACCAGGCTCTCCCTTTCCCCCAACCCACCTCCTCCAAAACCCTCAGTTTGTCTCTCAGAGTCCATAGTCTCTCATGGTTTGTCTCCCCCTCTGATTTTCCTCAGCTCACTTCTCCTCTCCATCTCCCCATGTCCTCTGAGTTATTCCTTATGCTCCACAAGTAACTGAAACCCATGATAATTGACTTTCTGCTTGACTTATTTCACTGAGCCTAATACTTTCAAATCAACAATTCATAATTGAGAATTTTTTTAAATTTTTAAATTTCTTTTCAGCGTAACAGTATTCATTGTTTTTGCACCACACCCAGTGCTCCATGCAATCTGTGCCCTCGATAATACCCACTACCTGGTACCCCGACCTCCCACCTCCCACCCCTTCAAAACCCCTCAGATTGTTTTTCAGAGTCCACAGTCTCTCATGGTTCACCTTCCCCTTCCAACTTCCCTCAACTCCCTTCTCTTCTCCATCTCCCCTTGTCCTCGGTGCTATTTGTTATGCTCCACAAATAAGTGAAACCATATGATAATTGGCTCTCTCTGCTTGACTTATTTCACTCAGCATAATCTCTTCCAGTCCCGTCCATGTTGCCACAAAAGTTGGGTATTCATCCTTTCTGATGGAGGCGTAATACTCCATAGTGTATATAGCCCACATCTTCCTTATCCATTCATCCGCTGAAGGGCATCTTGGTTCTTTCCATAGTTTGGCAACCGTGGCTATTGCTGCTATAAACATTGGGGCACAGATAGCCCTTCTTTTCACTATATCTGTATCTTTGGGGTAAGTACCCAGGAGTGCAATTGCAGGGTCATAGGGAAGCTCTATTTTTAATTTCTTGAGGAATCTCCACACTGTTCTCCAAAGAGGCTGCACCAACTTGCATTCCCGCCAACAGTGGAAGAGGGTTCCCCTTTCTCCACATCCTCTCCAACACATGTTGTTTCCTGTTTTGTTAATTTTGGCCATTCTAACTGGTGTAAGGTGATATCTCAATGTGGTTTTAATTTGAATCTCCCTGATGGCTAGTGGTGATGAACATTTTTTCATGTGTCTGATAGCCATTTGTATGTCTTCATTGGAGAAGTGTCTGTTCATATCTTCTGCCCATTTTTTGATATGATTGTCTGTTTTGTGTGTGTTGAGAATTTTTATAGTTTACATTTTGTTTGTAATCATAATAAGTCCTATTGTTATTTTTCTAATTCATTCATTTTTGTTCTTAACTCTATTAATATCTTCTAGTTTTCTTTTTTTATTGTCCTTTTCCTAATTCAGTCAGAGGCTTATTTAAATTATCTTTTATTCTTGCTTATTTACCAACATATATTTTTAATGTTATGAATTTTCCTCTGATCACTACTTTATCTGTACCCCACAGGTTCTGATATTATTTTAATTATAATTTATTTCTATGAATTCTGAAATAGCAGTGTATATTTCCTCTTACCCAAGAGTTTCTTAATTTTTTTTGCTTTATTTAAATTTGAGATAAGATTCCTTATATTTTCGGTAATCAGAGAATATCATATATTTCTACTTTTTTGGAATTAAGGAACACAGTGATAGGTAATGAGGACACATATTCCATGGAGCGCTGGGTGTTATACACAAATAATGAATCATGGAACGCTACATCAAAAATTATTAATGTACCCTATGGTAACATAAATAAATAAATAGATAGATAGATAGATAGATAAAAGAGACTCAATTTGCAGCATTATATACTCTTAATTTTGTGATTATCCCATGAATACTTGTAAAGGATATATGGTTAAGTACCTAATAATCATGTGTAGTACCTCTGTTTGCCATTTTGCCTTGGGTCTGAAATATTTAAAGAGGGGGACTTTCTGCTTCTACTCTTGCTAACATTTATCCTTACTTTGTAGTATCTTTTTTTAAAAATTATCATCAGATACCTGCAGCATAATATAAGCTCCATAAGGACAGAGATCATATTTGTCCTACTGAAAGCCATATTCTTAGCTAATAGAAGAATACTGAACATATAGTGGGAGTTTGATCAGTATTTGTTAAATGAACGTATATTCCTAGAAGTAGAAATTCTGAGTCATAGGCAGTTGGTTCTAGAGGCTAAGAAGGCCTTGGAGGTCAGGAAAAAGAAACCTCATTAGGTATTTCCGCTATAAATCTAAGACTGAGAAATAGACTTTTGGACATATAGTGGTAGTGATGGCTATTTGTGAGTAAAAACCCAATCTTCCTTAAAGTCAGTGAATTTTCCTGAGCATATGGACACACAGCTAAAGATTAAATTTCTTACTCTCACTCTGAATTACGTGTGGCCATGTCATTATCACCGAAGAAAGAGGAGTGGAAACAATTAATTTAAGCTCTCTTTTAAAAGGAAATTGCTTGCCCTGGGCTGCTTCCTTTTGTTTTTCCCATGAACTGGATTAGAAATATAATTATGAGCCAGTCTTGACCTTGCAGGATAAGATCTACTTTTTTGCTCATATGCCCTCTAAAAGTGCTTGCACATTTTTACACTGCCATCTAGTTTGCTTTTTTTTTCAAATTTTAAGTAAAAAAAATATATATATAAGTAATAAAGAGATTTAATGCCTTCCGTAAACTCAACCTAAATAGAAGCTAACTGACAAATAAATCTGAGAATTAGTTTTTAAGTATCCAACATTGTGTGATACATGGAAATCCATGGGAAACGAAGCTGAAAGCAAATGAAACTGTCTAGCACAGTCTACCCATTTGTTTGCTTAGCATCCATTCTCAACTTTATTCCCATATTTGAAGTTACATATATCAGAACTAACAAGAACAATGTGCTTCTTTTTAGTAACTATTGTTCATGGAGTCAGAGGTGCTCTCACATACCCTCTCCCTGATTAAAACGAAGACACAGAATCCCCATACCAATACAGAAGATGTTAATTCCTCTTCTAGCTCAGTATTAATCCCACCTACATATTTAATCTAAAATTTAAATTGTAAAATTAACCAGTACCAGTATGTCTCAAATAAAATAATAGGGGAAATGGAGAAAGAAAATATTTATGTAACAAGTAAAGAAACTCATATGTCTAGCTACTCTCTCTTGTGTCTGAAACAGTCATGAGGCCATAACTGATATTTAAAACTCCATTTGTCCCCTACCTATTCTGCATTCCCTTCACTTTTAACCAGCCCCTCTGCTGATTGGAGTTTTTAATGGGCCATTATTACCTTTTACTATTTTTTTTTACTATTGGACACGGAAGTACTAAGATACATTCATACTCTGAATCAGTCACTCCAGGAAGTTAACCCCTCCTCTGTCTGTCAGCTCAATGTCATTAGGAACGAAAAGTAGTCAGGTGGCAGTCTCGTCTTTCAATTCAATGAAATCATTGTGTCTACTACTAGAAGCATTCATCCCTTGGAGATTAAGACCTCTAAATCAACAGAACATAGAGCTGCCAGAACAGGAAGTAAAAATTCTGCTCTTGTGTTGTTAGCTGTGTTAGTGAGAAGGGTCATTCCTACTTGTAACCTTCATTCATAGGTCCTTATTAACAAAATGATTTCACTGCTATTTCAAAAATATCCAATAAATTCTAGACATCATGTTGATTTGAAGTGAGGCATCATCCATTTAAACATATATGAACAGCTATTTTATATAAGCAAGCTATATGTATCTTTACTTTTTCTCCTGAATATGTTATCATTCCATTTCTGTCATGAGATTTTATCCTAATTAAATATATTTTATGTTTGCAAGTCATACTCCTTTGATTTTTTAATACCCTATGACTAAACTCTTAAGATTTAAAAATCACATGGGGCATAAGTTGTCATTACAATTCTTAGTGCACAGTTGATCAAAATAACAAAATTGAAGTACAAATTTGACAAACTACAATTAAACATGAAAAGGACAATTTAATTGGAAATATATCTATTAATGAGATGTATGGAACATTTTTTCAAGTAATTCTTTTATCTGTAAAAGAAAAAATTCACTTATCAAATGAATGGAAAAGTGTGGGGGAAAAAGTGTAGGAAAAGTGTAGGGAAAAGTGCTATGTAGGAAATTAAATTGATGCAAAGGTGGTTTTCAAGTTTACTACCGAGTAAGTCATCTCAGAAGTCATGGAACATTGGGGCACCTGGATGGCACAGTCAGCTGGGCATCAGACTTGGTGTCAGCTGAGGTAATGATTTCAGGGTTGTGGGATAGGGTCCCACATTGAGCCCCTGGAGGGGGCTTTTCTTAGGATTTTCTTATTCTCCCTCTCCCTCTACCCCTCCCTTGCTCGCTCTCTCTCTCAAATGAATAAATAAATCTTTAAAAAAAGAAGTTATGGTACATAAAGGCTCACAGAACAAATGAAGTAACTCAAATCACATGACTTATTAAATTAATTTACAATGAACAGTGAGAAATAGGGACAAGGGATGGAAAGTTACCACACTTAGAAGATACAAGTGGGATGGAGTAATCACACACACACACACACACACACACACACACAAACACACACACGCACACAGGGGACATATAATATCTCTCCCCCAACACACATAAGCTACTCCTGCTGATTGTATGGATTAGAAATATCAGAGATTTGGAGGATGATTCACTGGCACAGTCAGAAGAGCATGTGACTCTTGATCTCAAAGTTACAAGTTCGAGCCCCATGTTGGGTGTAGAAATTACTTAAATAAATAAGTTTTAAAAGAAAAAAATGTAAAATGAAAAAAAAAAAAGAATAACAGAGATTTGGTATGATTGAGGAAGAACAACTGGCAAAAATTTCCTAGAACCATAACATGCTCCATCTGGGAGACACAGTGGGGTGGGAATGGCTATGGCTGGCCACAGCTGTAGCTTGCCAATTAACCTGCTGGGCAACTATGAATTTTGTATACATTTCTTTAGTAGAACACATATAGGACCATGACAGAATCAAATTGGATGTCACCAGTGGGTGGCCAATTTAAAGATGGCACAGCTGTTGCCTTAGGGGTGGCATGATTATAAATTATGATGCAGTACTTTGATCCCTTTCTATGTATAACCAGCTTTCTTTGTTCCATCACAAAGATATATTTGTATCATATTGTTACTGTGTATTACATGTAACTAACTTACATGGATTTGTATTTAACAAATATCATATTCTATGTCTCACAAGTTACATGCTTACCCAGTATCAGTATCTAAAATGTCTATAATTTGTGCCTAAACTACTATCTTGCTTTCTATCCTTAACACTCCTTGTGAATTTTATCCACTATTTTGTTTGCTTTTTATCCCATTAATGAAGGAGAGATTCCCACCCTTGTTATTGAGATTGCTGAACACACAACACCTGACACTGGATAATAACAGCTTATTAGTCACATATATTCATAGCCCAAGAAAGGACGATACTGTGTGCCCTGCAGGAGCACATGGGGGTTGCATTCAGGAACAGAATGAGTAACCAGGGACTGTGGAAGGCAGATTTTGTAGTATCAAAAGGGTGGAATGCTCCAGGAGGAGGATGTGACTGGCTCGTTTGAATAATTCAATGAGCTGTGAAGAAACAGAAATATCCAACCAAAGGATAAGCAGGAATTTTACCTGGTCCTCTTGACAGGACTTTTGTTTGGTTAACGGACCTTATCCACAGGAGTAGAGAGGATAGTTTTAATTTGAAATTTCTTAAATCCTTTCAGTAATTCAAACATTGTCTTCAGTATTCAAAATATTTTGGACTACTAATGTTAAAAAGTTTTCCATGAATCATAGTAATAACTATGGATACACATTTTTAGTTAATAATCTCTCTAGATGTTAATTGCATTTGCCTAATGTTATTTAGGAAGTTTGTGGTCTTATAAAATAGAAGATGTTCTTCAAAAAAAATACATTTCTAGCTCTACTCCTAAGAAATTGCTGTTTTGTTCAAAAATTGATGAGAAAAAAATTGATGAGTAATGAGATAATAAGAAAGGAAGGGACCTCTACATGTCTGTATGAAAATGTCATTATGCAAATCTAATTGCAGTTAATTTCTGTATTTCTAACTTTCTGCTACTGTGATCTTACATTTTTTAGTTGCTTAACATTTTATTTCCTTCAGGAGTTAAAAGGTTTTGAAAGATACCCTTCTGAGGAGGGTACAGAGTGATTTATTTGTGTTAAACAAGGAATGAAATGTAAAAAACCAAGTCAACCAAAAAGTTATTATAATTTATGATGATTAAATTCACCTGATTAATGTCAAGATCCCCTAATCATTTTTTTCCCTTTAATTCTTTCAATGTTTACTTAATTGAATTTTTTAAAGATTTTATTTATTTGACAGAGAGAGAGAGAGATCACAAGTAAGCAGAAAGGTAGGAAGAGAGAAAGGGGGAAGCAGGCTCCCCACTGAGCAGGGAGCCCAATGTGGGGCTTGATTCCAGGACCCTGAGATCATAACCTGAGCCGAAGGCAGAGGTTTAATCCACTGAGCCACCCAGGCACCCCTTAATTGCATTTTTTAAAGGAAATGGAATACAAAGTGATTACTGACATGATCACAGTTTTGATTTTATTAAAATTGCAAGTTTAAACATTAATGACAATATAAGATCAAAGGAAACAATCCCAAGGTGGAAAACTGATTTCTTTTTTCACTGATACTCCTTGCATCATCAGCAAAAAGAAAGTGATGCTCATAAGCTGGCACACTTCTTCCCTTGAAATTTAGTAGTTCTCAGGTCCTTCATTCAGTCGTCTGTTTATTATGACCAAATGTGAAGGAATGTAATAGGAGGTGGTTCTGCCAAAGGGTCTGCCATATTTAAGACTTTTTTTAAAAGATTTTATTTATTTATTTATTTATTTATTTATTTATTTATTTATTTATTTGAGAGAGAGATCACAAGTAGGCAGAGAGGCAGGCAGAGAGAGAGGGGGAAGTAGGCTCCCCACCAAGCAAAGAGCCCATTGTGGGGCTCAATCTCAGGACCCTGAGATCATGTCCTGAGCCGAAGGCAGCGGCTTAACCCACTGAGCCACCCAGGTGCCCCAAGACTTTTCTGTATACTACCACATCTCCCTACAGGTGTGGTGTATAAACAGTCTGGTTGCTCTAGTCTTCACCAACATTCAGTATTGTCTTTAAAACTGTTTTTGGCTCTTTCCCCAGTTAAAAAGTACAGTTTATACTGTTTTAATTTGTACTTCTATTATTAGCATGAAGTATGGCATATTTCATATATGTTCTTTCTGACTTCTTCCTGTTTATTACTTGAATAAAACTGTATTCTAACTTACAGCAACATTTTTATTTTAATATCTTGTAGGGCAAGTACTGTCTGATTGACTTTTGATTTATTCTTGGTTGTAGTGAAATATTTTTTCCAGATAAACTTTAGAAACATTTTGTTAATTATCAGTTGCTATTGGGATTTTTATTGGAATTTCTTTACTTACACATTAATTGGAGAAAAACTGAGAGTTTTTAAAATAGTCAGTCTTCCCATGAATACCTTAACTTTAACTTGCAAATAAAGAGACACCCCCGCCACACATGAAACTTCACTTATTTTCTTAAATCTGTTACTAAACATCTTATAATTTTTGTTGTTCCTATTGTTCTTAAATGATTTTTGTGTTTGTATCCATAGTACATACCTTTATAGTAGTTCTAAGACATTTTCATTTGATGTTATTGAGTTTTCTAGGTAGAAAATACTGCCTATGCAAATAAAGATAACATCATCTCCTTTCCAATTGGTTTACTTTTCCTTCTTATTTTATTATATTCATCAGAACTTCCCAGACAATATAAAATAATAGAGGTAATTATCAGAATCTGTATCTTTGATTCTCAGGATAAAATTTATTTATTTTCTCTGCAAAAGGGTATTTATCATAGTTTAAAGAAGATATCCTTAATTGTATTAAAAATTGTTTTATATTTCATGAGGGTTTTTATTCAGGAAGTAGTACTGAAATTTATTAAACACCTCTTGATTGATTTATTCATAAAATTTTTAAACCTTTAAATGACTCATATATTTTTATTACTAAATCCACTCATATTAGAATATAATTTTAAGATAAAAGTTCAACATGGTAAATTATTTTTTATTCTATTTCTTTATTCATTTTCCTAATATTTAATTTATGAGTTTTGTATCTAATACACATGAGTGATATTGATCTATAGTTTTATTTGCATGATATCTTTTTAAGGTTAAGTTACCTTTAAAATGCATTGGAGAAGGGAGTTGGGGTAAATTGGAAGGGGAGGTGAATCACCAGAGACTATGGACTCTGAAAAACAATCTGAGGGGTTTGAAGCGGCAGGGGGTGGGAGGTTGGGGAACCAGGTGGTGGGTATTATAGAGGGCACAGATGGCATGGAGCACTGGGTGTGGTGAAAAAATAATGAATACTGTTTTTATGAAAATAAATAAATTGATAGCTGTAATAAAAAAAAAACCTGTGGGAGTTATAGTAGGGGATTTATCTAATTGGAGGGAAGTAAGGGTTTCCCTTTTAATAAATGGATTTCCCACTCTTTGAAAAAAAAAAAATTTAAAAAAAAGCAAATTTTGAACCAGGCCAAAAAAAAAAAAAAAAATTCATTGGAAAATATCCATTCCTCTTTTTATTCTAGAAAACACTATAGATCTTGAGAAATATATGTAATTTGAAGCTAGATAATATTCAATGAGCAAATTATTAAAGTTCTGGGCCTTTAATTTTATGAGGTGCATATTTTTTTCCACTATAATTGGTATGTATAGGCAATTAATTTTAATTGAGCCTATGTATACTATGTATATTTTCCAGAAAATTTCCCACTTCCTTGAGAGTTTTAAATTTATCAATAGACACTTATATATAGTAGCCTTTTGTATTTTCTTAATTCCATATATATGGTTAGTATTTTTTTTTTTAAGTAGAACCCATGCCCAGTGTGGGTTTTGAACTCATGAACCCTGAGATCAAGAGTCATGAACCAGCCAGCCAGGCACTTTTATAGCTAATATTCTTAATTACATATTTTTTGTTAATTTTTATTTCTCTCTCTCATTATTTGATTTCTATTGGCTTACTTCTTTTGTTTTTTTTAAAACTTCCCCTGAGCAGTAATGTCATAGAGATGGTGGAGTAGAGAATAAACAATTTCTTGAAGCCATACCAAAAAAAATTCTGATAAAAGTAACTATATAGGTAAATATAAAAGCCAATATTATTCTGGTTTTGGTTTGTTTTCTTTTTGTTCCCTATTTGATTAAAGATAAAAGACAAAGATTAAAGATTAAAGCCAAACCATGAAACATCAATTATGAATTTATGTTATAGGCACATAATTTATAAAGGTTTATTTTGTAACAATAGCAACATAAGGGGAAGTGGAGGTGTTTAGGAGCAGGGTTTTTATGTGCTATTAAAGCTAACTCGGTATCACTCCAAAGTTGGTTGTTATTAATTTAGGATGTTTATTACAATCCTCATGGTAACACTAAGAAAATAACTGAAATTATATACAGAATAGGAAATAAAGAGAGAATGAAAATAATAGACTAAAAAAATCAATCAAGTGAAAAAGAAGGCAGTATTAGAGGAAATTAGGAACAAAAATATATGACATGTAGAAACGAATAGCAAAGATGGAAAAGTGTTGGGAATATGTTCTTCTTTATTAGTAATCACTTAAATATAAACCACTTAAGAAACAGAGACTGGTAGAAAAGATTAAAAACCTTAGTCCTAATACAGTCTGTCTAACAGACTCACTTTGCAAACAAAGTACAAATAACTTGAATGTGCATGGATGGAAAAAGATTTCATGCAAATTGTAACCAAAAAATGTAGGTGGCTATGCTAATAACACATAAAATAGACTTTAAGTCAAATTATTACAAGACAAACAAGGTCATTAGATATTGACAAAATAGTCAAGTCATCAAGAAGATATAACAACTATAAACATATACACACCATACATTAAAACTCCCAAAATATATGAAGCAGACATTGACAAAATTGGAAGAAGAAATAGTTTTACAGTAATAGTTAGACTAAATGCCCCCACTTTCATTAGTAGATAGAACATCTATAGAGAAGATCACTAAAGAAATGGAGGACCTGAACAACTTATAAACCTACTAGACCTCACAGAAATATATATAGAACACTCTACCCAACAACAGTAGAATACACATTCTTCTCAAGTACACATGGAACATTCTGCATGATAGACCATATGTTAGGCCACAAAACAAGCCTCAATGAATTTTAAAAAGATTAAAATCATATAAAGTATCTTCTGTGCCTACAATGAAATGAAGCTAGAAATAACAGAGGAAAACTTAAAAAAAAAAAAAGTTTTAAACAAGCAATGGGTCAAAGAATAAATCACAAGGAAGTTAGAAAATGCTTAGAGACAACTGAAAACATAACCACAACTTACCAAAGGCTATGTGATGCAGTGAAGATGTTCAGAGAGAAATTTATACATTAAAAATTCCTAATTTAAGGTGCCTGGATGGCTCAATCAGTTAAGAATCCTACTCTTGATTTCAGCTCAGGTCATGAGATGGAGCTTTGGGCTCCAAGCTCAGAGCAGAGTCTGCTTCTCCCTCTCCCTCGCCATCTGCCCTTCCCCAACTCACTCACTCTCAAATAAATAAATCTTTTAAAATAATGCCTACATTAAAAATAAAAGAGATCTCAAATTAATAACCAAATCTTGTATTTTGAGTAACTAGAAAAAAAAGTAAATTAAACCCAAAGCTAATAGAAGAAAGAACATAATAAAGATTAGAGTGGAGAAAAATGAAAAAAGAGAACAGAAAAACAGATGGTCTAGGACTCCAAAAGTTACTTCTTTGGAAAGATCAAAAAATTTGACAAATCTTTAGCTAGACTGACAAGGAAAAGAGAGAAGAGAGTCCAATTAATAAAATCAAAAGTGAAAGTGGAAACATTACCATTAACCTTAGAGAAATAAAAAGATTATACTTTTACATAAACGGAGAATACTACCAATAATTGTACAACAAAAATTCAGATGATAGATGAGATGGATTAGTTCCTAGAAACACGTAAATTACTAGGATTGACTCAAAAAGAAATAAAAAATCTAAATAGGCCCATAGGTTTATAGTTCAGTTTAGTAAAAAGAATGATTTAGTAAGTAAGCTAATATCCTCAACAAAATAAGTTCAGAACTATATTTCTTCACTGGTGACTCCTACCGAATATTTAAAGAATCATCACCCATCTTTCTCAAATTCTTCCAAAAAAACGGAAGAAGAGAAGACACTTCCTGACTCCTATGAGGTCAACATTACCCTGATAACAAAATAAGATAAAAACCCCATTTGAGGGGCGCCTGGGTGGCTCAGTGGTTTGGGCTGCTGCCTTTGGCTCCGGTCATGATCTCAGGGTCCTGGGATCGAGCCCCACATCGGGCTCCCTGCTCCGCAGGAAGCCTGCTTCCCTCTCTCTCTCTCTCTCTCTCTGCCTGCCTCTCTGCCTACTTGTGATCTCTGTCTGTCAAATAAATAAATAAAATCTTTAAAAAAAAATAAAATAAAAAATTAAAAAATTAAAAAAAAAATCCATTTGAAATCAGAACTACCGACCAGTATCCCTTAGGAATATGGATGCAAAAATCGTCAACATTATTATCATCTTATAATGTTGTTTAGTGAAGATGGGGACTACACTTACTCTGATGAGCACTGAGATATATATAAAGAATTGTTGAATCATTATATTTTACACCTGAAACTAATAAGACACTGTATGTTAATTATACTGCAATTTTAAAAAGAATAAATTAGAGATTAACAACGTAAGCATATTACCTAGCCAAATGACAAAACAGACCAGAAGAATAAACAAAAGGATTTAACATGGTTCTGGGACTGGGGGAATGGAGGGATAAGGCAGCAGCCTGACTTTTTTGTTATTATTGTTGTAAGCCTTTTAACACTTTGTCCTTTTTTAAAATCTATATTTTAATACTTATTTTGATAAAATACATTTTGAATATAAATAAGACTCTTTTTAAAAAGAAAAAATCCTCAACAAAATACAAGCACACTGAATCAAACAGGATTATAAAATTTAATAAAAATAATAAATAATAACTAAATAATTTAATAATCAAAAGGATTATATGCAAAGAACAAGGGAAATCTATGTCAGGAATGTAAAAGGTGGTTCACCACAGGAAAATCAATATATGCAATAGACCACATCAACGGTCAAGAAAAAAACCCACATGATAAGCTCAATTGATGCTGAAAAAGTATTTGATAGAATCCAAAATGCTGTCATGATTTTAAAAAACACTCATAAAACTAGGAGTAGAAGAGATCATCCTCAACATGATAAACGGTATTTGTGAAAAACCCATAGATAGTATCTTACTCAATGGTGAAAGGTTGAAACCCTGCTTTACCCATAGAAATAAAAGTCATCCAAGGGAAAGGAAGAGGCGAAACTGCCCATATTTGTGGATAACATGATCCTATATGTACAAAATACAAAGAATTCCTTTAAAAAAAAAACCATGGAGCTATTAAGTCATTTCAGCAAAGTTGCAGGATACAAGATGTACACACAAAAAAATGACTGGTCTTCCTATACATTAGCAATGAACAACCAAAAGGGAAATTTTTTTAAAAACCCAAATCTCCATTTAAAATAGCATCCAAAATAGGGGTGCCTGGGTGGCATAGTCAGTTATGCATCTAACTCAGGTTGTGATCTCAGGGTTGTGAGATTAAGTCCCATATCAGGCTCCATATACTCTTGCCCTCTCCCTCTGCCGCTCTCAATCATGCTCTCTCTCTTACTCAAATAAATAAATATTTTTTAAAATATAGCATCCAAAATAATAAAATAGCTATGAAAAATTAAGGAGCTGAAAGATTTGTACACTGAAAACGATACATTGCATAAAGAAGCTAAGGGAAACCTAAATAAATGGGAAACTATTCCCATGTTTATGGATTAGAAAACTTAATATTGAGGTCACAGTACTATCCGAAACAGTCAACACCATCCCTATAAAATTGGCTTTCGTTTGTATTTTGTTGACATTTTGCACTTATATACACAAGATATATTGATCTATAATAGTCTTTCCTGTGATTCTTCTTCAGGGTAATACTAGTCTCAGAATGAGTTGGGAATTGTTCTATTGTGCTTTTGGAAAGTTTGTGGGAACTGATATTAATTTGTAATTAAATATTTGGTAATTCACAACTGAAACCATTTTTTTTCCTGCACTTTTCTTTGTAGGAAGTTTTTAAAATTATTATTACTATTACAGTCTCATACTTGTTATAGCTTTATTCACGTTTGATGGTTCTTCTAAGTCAGTTGGTAATGTGTCTTTCTCAAATCTGTACATTCAATACAGGTCATTTAATTTTTTATACGTAGTTGTTCATAATATTCTCTTACACTCCTTTGCATTTTTGCAAAGTCAGGAGCATTGACTCCACTATATTCTTGAGTCTATTCATTTATATTTTTCTAAGCCAGTGTATCTGAAAGTTCATCACTTTGGTTGATCTTTCCAAATAAGCATTTAGTTTTGTTGATTTCCTCTACTTTCTAATTAATCTCTATTATATTAATTTCCATTCTAATCTAGATTATTTTCTTTCTTCTTCCTGCTTTAGGTTTCTTAAGTTTTTATTTAAATTCCAGTCAGTTAAAATACAATGTAATATTAGTTTCGGGTGTAGAGTATAGTGATTCAACACTCTACACATCTCCGGTGTTCGTCACAACCCACGGACTCCTTAATCCCGATCACCTATTTTACGTATCCCCCCATCCACCAACCCTCTCCTAACCATCAGTTTGTTCACTACAGTTAAGAGTCTGTTCCTTGGTTTACCTCTTGTTTTTCCCTTTTCTCACTTTTTTCATTTCTTAAATTCCACATACAAGTGAAATCATAGCATTTGTCTTTCTCTGACTTTGCTTAACATAATGCTTTATAGCTCCATCCATGTCTTTGCAAATGTCAAGATTTCATTTTTTATGGATGAAAAATATTTGTGTGTGTGTGTGTGTGTGTATACACATACACATACACCTCTTCTTTATCCATTCATCAGTGGATGGACACTTGGGCAGTTTCCATAATTTAGCCATTGTAAATAATGCTGCTGTAAACATAGGGGTGCATGTATCTTTTTGAATTAGTCTTTTTGTATCCTTTAAGTAAATACCTAGTAATGCAATTGCTGGGTCATAGGGTAGCTCTATTTTTAATTTTTTGAGGAACCTCCATACTGTCTTGCAGAAGGACTATACCAGTTTGCATTCTCACCAGAGTGCAAGAAGTTTCCCCTTTCTCCACATCCTTGCCAATACCTGTTGTTTCTTTTGTTGTTGGTTTTAGCCATTCTGAAAGGTGTAAGGTGATACCTTATTGTAGTTTTGATTAACATTTCCCTGGTGATGAGTGTTACTGAACCTCTCATGTGTCTGTTGGCCATCTGTATGTCTTCTTTGGAAAAAAATGTCTATTCATATCTTCTGCCCATTTTTAAATTGGATTATTCATTTTGGGGGTGTTGAGCTTTATAAGTCCTTTAGAGATTTTAGATTCTAACCATTTATCAACTTGTCATTTGCAAATATCTTCTCCTATTCGATAGGTTGCCTTTTAGTTTTATTGTTTCCTTCACTATACAGAAGCTTTTTATTTTGATGTAGTCCCAATAGTTTATTTTTGCTTTTGTTTTTCTCCTCCAGAGACATTTCTAGAAAGAAGTTGCTATGGCTGATGTCAGAAAAGTTACTGTCTGTGTTTTCCTGTAGAATTTTGGTGATTTTCTGTCTCATATTTAGGTCTTTCATTCCTTTTGAATTTATTTTTGTGTGTGGTGTAAGAAAATGGTCCAGTTTCATTTTTCTACATGTTGCTGTCAAGTTTTCCCAGCACTATTTGTTGAGAATTTTCCCCATTGGGTATTATTTCCTGCTGTGTCGAAGATTAATTGACCATAAAGCTATGGGTTCATTTCTGGATTTTCTGTCCTATTCTGTTAATCTATGTGTCCATTTTTGTGCCAGTACCGTGTTTTAATTACTACAGCTTTGTAACATAAATTGAAGTCCAGAACTGTGATACCTCCAGATTTGCTTTTCTTTTTCAAGTTTAGCTACTCAGGGTCTTTTTTGGTTCCACACAAATTTTTGAATTGTTTTTTCTGTGAAAAATGCTGTTGGCATTTTGATGGGGATTGCACTAAATGTGTAAATTGCTTTGGGTAGTATAGACATTTTTAACACTCTTTGTTTTTCCAATCTAAGAGCATGGAATGCCTTTCCATTTGTGTCATCTTCAGTTTCTTTCATCAGTGTTTTATAGTTTTCAGAGTGCAAGTCTTCCCTTCCTTGCTTAGGTTTATTCCCAGGTAGCTTATTATTTCTGGTGCAATTGTAAATGTGATTGAGTCCTTAGTTTCTCTTTCTGGTGCTTCATTATTGGTATATAGAAATGTGACAGATTTCTGTACATTGATTGTGTATCCTGTGACTTTAGTGAATTTCTGTATCAGTTCTAGCAATTTTTTGGTGGATTCTTTGGGATTTTCTATAAAGAGTATCATGTCATCTGCAAATAGTGAAAGTTTTACTTCTTCTTTGCCAATTTAGATGCCCTTGATTTCTTTTTTGTTGTCTGACAGCTGAGGCTAGGTTTTCCAGTACTCCGTTAAATAGAAGTGGTGAGAGTGAACATCCCTGTACTGTTACTGACCATAGAGGGAAAGCTCTGTTTTTCCATACTGAGGATGATATTACATGTGGGTTTTTCATATATGGCCTTTATTATGTAGAAGTATGTTCTCTTTAAATCCACTTTGTTGGGGGTCTTTATCATGAGTGAGTGCTGTACTTTGTCAGATGTTTTTTTCTGCATCTATTGAAATGATCATATGTTTCTTATCCTTTCTTTTATTCATGTGGTATATCACATTGACCAATTTGTGAATATTGACCACCACCCCCCCCTGCAATCCCGGAATAAATACCACTTGATCGTGGTAATTTTTTTAGTGTATTGTTGGATTCTGGGGCACCTTGATTCTCAGGGTCGTGGAATCAAGCCCCACATCCGGCTCTCTGCTCAGCAGGGAGCCTGCTTCCTCCCCGCACTGCTTGCCTCTCTACCTACTTGTGATCTCTCTCTCTCTCTCTCTCTGTCAAATAAATAAATTAAAAATCTTAAAAAATGTATTGTTGGATTCTGTTTGCTAGTATTTCATTAAAAATTTTTGCACCCATTTTCACCAGGGATAATGGCCTACAGCTCTCCTTTTTAGTGGAGTCTCTATTTGGTTTTAATGTTAGGATAATGCTGACCTTATAGAATGAATTTGGAAGCTTTCCTTCCTTTTCTGTTTTTTTTGGAATAGCTCAAGTAAAAGAGTATTAACTCTTCTTTAAATGTTTAGAAGAATTTGCCTGCAAAGCCATCTGGATCTGACTTTTGTTTGTTGGGAGAGTTTTGATTACTGATTCAGTTTCTTTGCTGGTTATCAGTCTGTTCAAGTTTTCTATTCCTGTTTCAGTTTTGGTAGTTTACATGTTTCTAGGAACTTATCCATTTCTTCTGGGTTGTCTAATTTGTTGGCATATAGTTTTTCATAATATTCTCTTATAATTGTATTTCTGTTGTCCTGGCTCTGATTTCTCCTCACTCATTTGTGATTTCATTTATTTAAGTCTTTTCTCTTTTCTTTTTGATAAGTCTAGCTAGAGGTTTATCAATTTTATTAACTTTTTCAATTGCTCCTGGTTTCCTTCGTCTGATCTATTGTCATTTAAGTTTCTATATCATTTATTTATGCTCTAATCTTTATTATTTCCTTCTTTCTGCTGGCTTTAGGCTTTTTTGTTTTCTAACTTCTTAGGTGTAAGGTTAAGTTGTTAATTTGAGCTTTTTCTTTCTTCTTGAGGTAGGTGTGTATTGCTATATATTTCCCTCTTAGGACCATATTTACTGCATCCAAAAGGTTTTGTACTATTGTGTTTTCATTTTTATTTCTTTTAGTGTATTTTTTTCTACCCAAAGGTCATCTTTTTAGCCATTTTAAAATGAGACTGTATTTCAGGAAGAAAATCTTTAAGTAGATTATGAAGTATATTCCAGATAATTTTTCTCAACAGATTCCTATCAGCTTTATAGTAACTGGAAACTCCTCTCACATTTATCAAATGGTTTTCCAAAAGGATTATTTTTAAAAGAAATAGTCAGTGTTTACTGTTTTACTTTTTATTGTTCTAGGTTGTGTCAGGAGCTGTTAATACAATGCTATGTTTAAATATGAGTGTCAATCTCACTGTTAACTACACTGGAAAAACATAAACTAAACAAAAGGCAACATGAAACCAGGAAATGAAATTCCTGTACATGCTTACAGTGTAATCAAGAATGATAAGTATGCATTCAGTCAATAATATTTATGAGAAAAACCTCAACATTTCATTGAGCTGGGTTTTAGAATGTGAGAGAAAAATAAGTAGGGGCCAACAACCATTATATTGGGAGTCTTAGCAAAGACTTTAGCTATGGCTTCTGTGTCTCCATAACATTTTTTTATTTGACAATAATATTTTTCACCTTCCTTCAATGTTTCATATTCACTGATTTTTCTTTCATCATAATTGTTTGGTCTAGATTTATAGATTTCATGTTTTCTTGATTTTCTTTTGTTTCTTACAGTAAATCTCTTTTAGATTAAAATTAAAGTCTAATTGTTTTAATTTTTGAGAGGAGCTTTTGGATTTCAATACATTTCCCTGGGTCTATTGATTTTCCTCTAATTATGTATCCTTACAAAGAAGTGTCTAGGCATGCAAAATGTCATTTTATCATCAATAAAGTTCATTTAAGATGAATCTCTTAGAAAGTAGACTGGGACTGTGCCAAATTCTAAAGCAAGGGAAAACGGGGGAAAATATATTCACTAAATAGGTTTCCTTCTAACTTGGAAATCTAATTCATTGACAGAAGTGTGGAGAGAGTCAAAAACAAGAGAATTCCCAGCAGGGAGTTTCATGTCTGTACAGAAAAACCTTTATTTTTTGCCAGGCATTTTCATGTCAGGGAACAATGTTCAACTCTCAGCCCAGCCCTGCCATTACTTTCACAGAGACTGTTGTTTAGCACAGGAGCTTTTGCCAGGAATAATTGTAGGTGCAATAGGTGATACTACTGGACTGCAGGTTGTGTTGGTTTGGCCTCATTGTTAAGGGGAAAGTCAAGGTAGTATGCTCTGACCTCCACAGCATGCTTTCATCTGCAGATGTGAACTACCTGAAATAAATGCTGTATTGTTTCTTTCTAGACATACTGCTCTTGTATTAGAAGTGCTTCAAAAGTTAGCCCCATGTCTTTCTTTAAATAGATCACATTTGTACTATGTGGAGAAGAAATTGACATTTACCCTTCCCTAGTCTCTAGCATTAATACCTTTTTTATCCATTCATATATACCTTTAGTCATTGTGTTAGCTTTCTATGGCTGCTATAACAAATTACCAAAAACTGGGTGGCTAATTCAACACAACTTGATTCTCCTACAGTTGTGAGGGTCAGAAATTTGACATGGGTTTCAGGAGACCAAAATCAAGATGTCCATGAGGCTCTGCTCACATTGAAGGCTCCGTGGGCAAATCCAGTCGTTGTGTTTTCTAGCTACTAGAGGCTGTCCTTTTACCTGGGCTCATACCTCCATATTATATTGCATTTCCTTCCCCTGATTCCATCATCACATAGCCTCCTTCCTCTTCTATCTTAAAACCTCTTTCTGCCTCACTCTTATAAGGACACCTGTGATGTCATTTAGGGTTCACTGAGATTATTCAGAGAATATTCCCATCTCAAGATCCTTAATTCAATCACTTGAGAAATTCCTTTTTTGCCATATAGGGTAACATTCACCAGTTCCAGGAATGAGTAGCTGGATATATTTGAGGGCCATTACTCAGCATATTGTAGTCATTTAAATGGAAATTCAGAAAAGCAAGTATTAGATTTTAATGCTAAAGTTACCTTTTTGCTTAGAAGTCTCTCACACACACAAAAAAATCATTCTTTTTAATTATTTTTTATTTAGTATATATTTATTTAGGTTTACTGTGCACTGAGTACCATTCTGAGCTCTTCATAAATGTCAACTGATTTGGATCTCATAAAAGCTCCATTTTAATATGCAGAAGACAGTGTGGGGAGGGTAAACAACCTGACAAAAGTTATACAATTTATTTTCTTTTAGTTATACTGTTTATAATTAGAGGAGATGGAATTTGAAGCCAGACATTCTGGCTCTGGATACTGAGTTCTTAATAAATATATTCTTGATGATGAATATTGCTCATTTTAATAGGATAAATATGGTTTCCTGATTTAATCAAAGTTGAAAAAAATTAAAAGGTCCCTACATCAGGTAGAACCATGAACACCCATATACTTCCTTCATAAATTATATTTCCTCACATTTTTATACTTCTTTGTTCATTTCAGTGGGAATCTCAAAGGCAGGGTGGCAAATGCATATGCTCAAATTGTGATCTTAAGTATAAGTCCATTTAAACCCTTTTTTTGCCCCCCTTTCACCTTGAACTATCAAAGCAACATTATGTAACAGAATAAAAAATAATAGAATTATAGATATCTGATTGTGAATACTGCCTCAAAGAATTTAGTGAAGTATGGAGCCTTGGGTAAGATCTTTATTTTCCCTCAGCTTCAATTTCTTTATGTATAAAAAAGGACAACTGAATCTAATCTCTCAGGTTCTCTGAGAAATTAAAACAAAATAATATCCATCACCTACCAAGCATGGTGCTTGGTAAATAGGTGTTACTGAACATTACTTCTCATTCCTAGATCTCTTTTCTTTATATACACATGCATGGATCTGTATAAATTTTGTCTTCCATCTTTTTATTAATATTTTAACCTGATACAATATTTCATGCTTTTCTTCTTATTCACTTCTCTATATCTTCTCAGCCTATGGCTGTCTGCCAAGCTAGGAGTCCATGCTTAGGAACTCCATAGAAATTGATCCTGATGCTCTTCCCTGTACTTAAGTACCGAGCCCTCTTCCTACTTATGATGTTGCCAATTAGCTGGTGAGCAGCTGATTTTATGTTTGCATCTGCTGAGAGACTGCATGAGAAGCAATGCTGAGGAGGGATAGGAGGATTAGACAAGAACTCATAGGGAGACACCAAACTGTATGGACTCTTAATACAAAATTCCCAATGACAGTGTTATTTATAATACATTTTTCTACAATTCTTTGATGTTATAAATGGAGAGGAAGATTCATGCCCTTCCAAGCAAATGCATACAAGATTATTTTTTATTTTCCCTCCTTAGAGCCGAGTAATGTTTTTGAGGGGACATGTCTCATAAGTGTGGGCTATGACATCTTTCTCAGAAAGCTCAAATAAATTACAGCTCCTATATCAGAGTATGCATTCAGTGAGAATGGTCTATTTCCCTTCCAGTGTGTTATCTTATCCACATGCCCATACACAAAAGTTTTTTAAAAAAATCATTTTGTTTTTAAGATTATAGACATCGAGGGGTCACCTTTTCTTTCTTTGTTGTTGTTGTTGTTGTTAGTGTTGTCTCCAAATTTTCCAGTCTTCAGGATTTATACTGTATTACTCAAGGAAAGTTTAAGCTCCATTTTGCTTGAGTTTAGCAAGTCTAATATATTTTAAAGCTTCTCCTCACCCAATCTTTTTGGGACTGACAGAGTATGGATGACTGATCTTTCCGATACAGCAGATCAGTCAGCTGCCTGGCTATGAACTTCTAATTCACACCCAGCATTTCACCTCCTATTCCCTCTTAACTGGCTTTCCCAAAACCTTTCTCATAGGCATGACCATGTGCCTTTTCCTACATTTCTCCAAAGCACAACTTTCATCCATGTGTCAAAATTGACAAAACTTCACTGAGTTAAAATCCAGTGCAGATAAACACTTAAAACTACCTATAAGATATCACTGCACTAGTCAATGGCTCATGGTCCTCCACAAGGGACCCTTCACGTATCCGGTCTGCTATTATGAAACGCACCAGCTGACCTCCCACCAATGAAATACCTTTGATATCTCCACTATCTGATCCCAGGCCCCTTCAACTCCTCTAAAATGCCCATGATAAGAAAAAAACAAGTTGCTCTTCCATAAAAACATAAAGTTTTTCTTTATGTGTAAAAATCATAATAATAACAACCACTTCATACTCTACTGCTATTTTCTTCTTTCTTAACAACCTATCATGGGAATTGTTCAATGTCAAGATTTTTAATGACTACCCTCTTTTCCATTGTACTGACGTTAACTATCTAATAAATACCTATTGATATCAAATGCATTGTTAATACAAATTTCCTGGTATATATATATCTTTGCTCCTCTTTTCATTTTATTTCCTTAGGATGGTTATCCTGAAGTCACCTTATTATTTCTGAGAAACATACATATATTAAACTTCAATAGATATTACTAAATTGCCCTCCATAGATGTTATGAAAATGCATGGGTTTTTTTGAAAATTTTTTTTTAATTTATTTGACAGATAGAGATAAAAGTAGATAGAGAGGCAGGCAGAGAGAGAGGGAGAAGCAGGCTCCCTGCTGAGCAGAGATCCCAATGCAGGGCTCAATCCCTGGGATCATGACCTGAGCCGAAGGCAGAGGCTCAACCCACTGAGCCACCCAGGTGCCCCAAAAATGCATGTTTACTCATGCCCTCATAAAACTAAGTATTTTCATCTTCATAATTTTTGTTGCAAATTTTAGATTACCTATGCTGATCAACCATCAGGAGGTATTTGCCGGTGGGGATGATTTGAGACCTAACTTTCGTGCCTATTTTTATTTGTGATACCATGGTTCATGTTTTGGTCTCTGGCCATGATAAGATTTGAGGCAAGAGAACATGCTTGTTAAAAAGGACATTGATGAAGAGGGCATTGTCAAGGCAATTATACGTATCAGGATTTTGCAGCTAGGTGGACTATGGTAAGGATAGGAAGGATGGGGTTTCCTGGGTGGCTCAGTGTGATAAGGATAGGAAGAATGAGGGCTCTTGGGTGGCTCAGTCATTAATGGTCTGCCTTCAGCTCAGGTCATGATCCCAGGGTCCTGGGATTGAGCCCCACGTTGGGCTCCCTGCTCAGAGGGAAGCCTCCTTCTCCCTCTCCCACTCCCCCGATTGTGTTCTGTGTGTGTGTGTGTGTGTGTGTGTGTGTGTGTGTGTGTGTGAAATAAATAAATAAAATCTTTTTTAAAAAAGGATAGGAAGGATGGTATTTAAAAAAGAGTTATTCTGAAGGCAGAAATGCTAGATAATGAAGGGAATTATAGGCAAAGGTAACAAATTAGAGTAAACTCCAAGATGGAATGAGAAGGCACTTTTATCAGTTAGCAAATGCTACCAAACTGCCCCAAAACTTAGTGCCTTGAAATTATAATAATGTATTATTCTTCATGGTTCTGTAAGTTAACTGGCCAAGTCCTTTGCTGGTTTTTCCATAGCTAATTCATGTAGAAGCATTCAGCTGTAAGAACTGGTGGGCTGCAAGTTCCAAGATGGCTTCACACACCTAGCAATTTCTGAGCTGTGAAGGCTGTATTACACAATATGGTCCGTTATTGTTCAATAAGCTAGACCATCTTCTTTACACAACAAACTCAGGAGCATTCCAAGAGGTTGAAAATAGGAGCTAGAAGTCATGGCTCCTGAACTTGTATTACATCATTCCTACCACATTCTTGGGCACAAAGCAAGGCAGAACGCTATTCCAGATTCAAGGGTGTAGGTAAATAGATTTTATTTCTAAGCAGTAACAAAGCTGTTGAATAAGGATATACATACTGGGATTTGAGAAATTTGGGACCCTTAATCTACCACATACTAAATCATCTTAAGAAGGGGAATCATGGGTTTTGAATTTGAAAAGCTCATTCTGGCTATTGTAAGGTGAATGGATTTTACTGAACATAACATCAGGGAGAAAGATTAGTTCCAAAAGAAAGACCAATTTTCTAAAGTTTTTTTAATAAATTGTATTAAATATTTCCGAGTGAACACTATTAGGGACATTGTTACAAAAATAGACAAGGTGCTATAATATAATCTAGGCTGATTATCTCTCTGGATTCAATCCATCATAACTAAAGAAAAATGAGCAATGATAAATTTCTCTTGGAAAAGGGCTTTAAGAAGAAAGTGTTCAGAATCATAACCTCAAAAATGTAATCAATGAGTTCACACAATATATATCTACAGTGGAGAAAGTCAAATGTGTTTTAGTCACTATTAAGAAAGTATCATAATAAAAGCAAAATGTTTAAAATGCAATTTATTGTCCATTGTTTTCTTCTTAAATTTTATAAAAGTTGGACTACTACTTTGTAAAGGAACTTTGAGTTTGTACTCCTTGAAAGTCAAAAGATATTCCCGTGACCTAATTAAAATTTAAAACTTAAGAGTTGGATGAATCAATTTACAGTCATGAAGAACTGATAATGAGAATGCTGTTTCTAAAAATGGTTCCATTAGAAAGATAAAGGGGGTTGGTGTTGTATATGAGGACGGGAAATGATATGCTGTTCTATTGCAAGAAAAGGTAACAAATGAAGTAACCAGGGAAAAGGGAAAGAGCCCATTAATCCTAAACGAAAAATTACAGACAGTTGAACTGAATAAAAACATTTGGAAAAACACACAAAAAACGCTGGATCTTTTCAATTATCTAGTGCATATATTTTTAATATTAATTCCCAAAACAGATAAGGGTATAGTATGACAAGCACTCTCCTACAGTGCTGGGGAAGGCACAAATTGTTATGGTCTTGAAAGATCTTGGCAAGATGTATTTCTAACCTTTAAAATCTTATATTTTTGACTCAATAACTCCAATTATAGAAATGCCTTAAGGAAAGAGAGATTCACATGCAAAAATATTCATGGCATTTTGAAGGCAAAAAAAAAAAAAAAAAGGAACCTAAATTACCAAAAACAGATACTTGAATAAATAATAATGCCTTAATACAAAGAACTACCATACAATTATCAATTATGTAAGAAATATGCTCTTACAGGACAGGGTGCTTTTTACTATGGAGGAGTGAACAAGTTGAAAAATTCTTTCCCCAAAACAACTATGAAATTGGACAAATGATTAATAACAACATTTTAAGGGTTATGGAAACTGAACTAATGCAAACAACATGTTGAGAAGAGTTTACTCACAAAAATTCACTGCAATTCAATTAAGAACCATAGGAGTCTTTGGTGTTCTGGCCTGAGGCTGTCCCCATCACCTGTGAGCTCAGAACAGTAGTAATACCCGGATTGGGTTGGCTGTGAGAACACTAGAGCACCTTTACTTGTTCTGGGGGCCTGCTTGATTTATAGCAGAGGATAGAAAACACATACTCAGGGACAAATAGGAAAGATCTGCCGCTTTGCTACCCAGAGGTTGTAGTCCCTGTTTTGCTGGGCATCAGATTGGAAGGCCTGCTAAAATTTAACAGAGAAATCCTGAGAACAAGCAAGCCAGGGAAAAGCTCAATAAAGCACTCCACACATACTTGGATAGCTCATCCAAATACCCAGGAGACACCCAAGAAAACCCAAGCTGTCTAAATCATCTGGCCCCTGAGAAATTATATGCTTGTATAGGGAAGACTTAAGAACACAAAGTCTCCACATATTCCTAATTGACTGAGAGACTATACAAATATACACAAAAAAAGTAATAGGTAAAAACTTGAAAACTTCCTGAACTTTAAAGTACATCCCTCATGCCACACACAAATCTACTGGCAAAGGATGGAAGACTTACTGACTCAGGGTGTTTGATGAAAACTCTGACCAATTGTTGCCAAACCACTAAGCCATGTAGAAATAAGAGCCACCTACAGGGAGTCAGAAAGATAAAATTAAAATTAAACAAAAGGAAATGAAATAATTTTCAATAAAGCAAAATAAAAACTGAGCATAAATACCAGTGACCACAGAGTGTAGGGGAAAGAGATTAAGATTAAGATTAAGTCCAGGGAAGCCACTTAAAAAGGAAAGTGAATAAAACATCAACAACTGTTAGAAGAAAAAAACAAAATCAAAATCCAGACTTGCTAAATATATAAAATATCCACTATTCAAAGAAAACTTGCAAAACAATATGGAAATGTGAACCATATTGAGGGGGAAGATAAGGCAAACAGAAGGCACTGCCTCTGATTGGACACAGATTTTGAACTAGATGGACAAAGATTTCAAAGCATCTATTATAAGTATGTTTCTAAAAAATAAAGAAAACCATATCCAAAGAATGAAATAAAGGTGTGATGATAGTGTCTCATCAAATAATGCCAATGAAAAGACAGAAAACATAAAAAGAACCAAATAGAAATTCTGGAGTTGAAAAGCATACTAACCAAAGTGAAAATTTTATTAGAGTAGTTGGTATGAGAATCAGTGAACCCAAAGATCTGTCAATTGAGATGCAGTCTAAAAGATTAAAAGGAAAGCAATAGATGAAGATGAACAGTACATCAGAGAAGTGCGGGACAGCATTAGGCACACCAATGTACACGCAATGGAGTGCCAGAAGAAAAAGATAAAGACAAAAGAGGAGAAGAAATAATGCCTGATAATGTCCCCAGTTAGAAGAAAAACAAATCTAAAAAGCTTAACATGCTCTAAGTAGGATAAAAGTAGAACTCTATACCCTGAAACATCATTGTCAAAATGTTAAAATTCAAAGACATAGAGAAAATTTTGAAACCACGAAGAAAAACATGACTCATCATATGCAAGGGAACCCCAATAAGAATCATATTTGACTTCTCACAAGAAGCTATGGGGCTCAGGAAGCAGAGGAGGGACAGTCACAAAGTGCTGGAAAAAAGAAACAACCAAGAATCTTATAGCCAGAAAAACTGCAAACAAAAGCAAAAAAAAAAAAAAAAAAAAAGACATTCCCAGATAAACAAAAACCCATGAGTTTTGGCTAGCAGACCCTTCCTACAAAAAATACTAAAGGAAGTTCTTCAGGCTGAAAGCACATGAACCCAGATGAAAATTTAAATTCACACACAACAACGAATACTATTAAAAATACTTATGCAAGGAATTTACAATTGAATAAAATATTACAAATTTAATGGTACTATTTGTTCTATAGCATATAAAACTGTACTGTATTTGACAATGGTATCAGGGCAGTTTGTGGGAATAAATCTGCAATAGAGAAAGAAAATGATAATAGAGAAAGAGAGAAAGAGATGGTAATAAATCCACAGGTAGAAATTAAGAGTACCAGAAATGTAAATAAGAGAACCAATGTACATATATGCTAGATCTTTTGTCTTCTCTTAGCTCCTTTAAGATACAAAATTACAGGGGCACCTGGGTGGCTCAGTGGGTTAAAGCCTCTGCCTTCAGCACGGGTCATGATCCCAGGGTCCTGGGATCAAAACCAACATCGGACTGTCTGCTCAGCAGGGAGCCTGCTCCCTGCCCCCGTGCCTGCTTCTCTGCCTACTTTGATCTGTCTGTCAAATAAATTATTTATTTTTTTAAGATTTATTTTTTTTAAGATTTAATTTAATCTTAAAAAAAAAAAAAAAAGATACAGGGGCGCTTGAGTGGCTCAGTGGGTTAAAGCCTCTGCCTCCGGCTCAGGTCATGGTCTCAGGGTCCTGGGATTGAGCCCCACATTTGGCTCTCTGCTCAGCAGGGAGCCTGCTTCCCCCTCTCCTTCTGCCTGCCTCTCTGCCTGCTTGTGATCTCTCTCTCTCTCCTATATCTGTCAAATAAATAAATAAAATCTTTTAAAAAAAATACAAAGTTACATAACATTATAAAAACATACTTTTGAGTTTTTAGCATATACAGATGTAATACAGCACCAAGTAAGGGAAGAAGGGAACAGAGCTGTATAGGAGTGATAACTTTTCTATATCACCCTGGAATTTTGCTATTATAAATTTGAAGTTGATTCTGACCAGATGGGTAAGCCC
Source organism: Mustela nigripes (assembly GCF_022355385.1). NCBI lineage: Eukaryota > Metazoa > Chordata > Mammalia > Carnivora > Mustelidae > Mustela > Mustela nigripes. Next base: position 9,418,917 of record NC_081575.1, read on the forward strand.
TAAAGCAACTTCTTGGAAAAAATACATATCATGAAAATACCATTAATAAATTAAGATATTGTCCTAGAAAATATCCACATAATGCATAAAAAGACAATAAATAAGGAAACGAGAAACCAAAGAAGACATGAGGTGTATAGGAAATAAATAGAAAAATGACATATATAAATGCAAATATACCAATAAAAACATTAAATGTGAAGGGATTTATCCTTCAAATCAAACCTCAGAGATTATCAAAATGGATAAAAAACAAGAAGCAACCATTTGTTGTATATAAGAGACATACTTTAGATTCTAGGATACATTTTTTAAGAATTTTTGAAAGATTTATTTATTGGAGAGAGAGAGAGCCCGAGAATGGGGGGGGGGGGCGCAGAGAGAATCTTAAGCAGAATCCCCACTGAGCAGGGAGCCCCACAAGGGACCCAGTCTCATGATCCTGAGATCATGACCTGAGCCCAAATCAAGAGTCAGACACCTAACCAACTGAGATACCTAGGCACCCCAAGATACAAATTTTTTAAAGAAAAATTTGGGAATATATACCATGCAACCTTAAGAGAGCAGGAGTGTCTGTACCAACTACTGACAAAATAAAATTTTTTTTAAAGTTACTAGAGGTAAACTGGATATTTTATCACCATGAAAGGGTCAACTATTTAGAAATGTGGAACACTTTTTAAACATATTATACATACCCAAAATTTAAAAAGCAAAAACTTACAGAATTGAGGGGAGAAATGGACAATTCAATGATAATAAAAATTTTCATTCTCCACTGTCAGTAATGGATAAAACAACTAAGCAGAAGATCAATAAACAGATAGGAAACTTGAATAACGCTATAACCAACTAGATATCTATAGAAAACTCTGCCAGACAATAGAAGAATGCACATTCTTCTCAAACACAGATTGAACATCATCCAGGACAGGACATAGGCTAAGCCATAAAACAAACTTCAATACATTAAAAAAAAAAGTTTGAAATCGTGCATACTAAGTTCTCTGATCACCATGGAGTAAAATTAAAAATTAAAAAGGAATTTGGGTGATTATTATGTATGGAAGTTAGATGGTACACTACCAAATCATCAATGATCACAAGAGACAACACAAGGGAAGTTAAATTAGTGAATACTTTGAGATGAAAGTAAAAGAAAACACAACACAATAAAACTTATCAGACATAACTAAAACAGGGCTTAGAGGGAAATTTATAGTTAAAGACACCTACATTTAAAAAATAAATACTTTTTAAAATAACATCAGTGGTATACCTTAAGAGTCTGGTAAAGAAAACCAGAAATTATTAAATAGAGAAAAATATATAAAATATCAACAAAAGCAAAAGATAACTGCTTAGCAAAGTTAAACAAAATCGATTAATCTTTAGCTAGACGAACCAAGAATAAGAAAGCAAAAATATCCAGATATGAAGTATTTTTATTTCTGGGAGGTGCTAGGTTATGATTTTTATTTTTGTATTTTTCTGTATTTTCTGAAGTCTTATACTGATTATATATTACAGCTATTGTAATAATACAAATGGAGGAGCTGGCCACAAGTAACAAGGACAGTAGTTGTCACAATGAATATGTGCTATTCCCTCATTTAACAAATATATGTGCGAAACAGCTCCTCTGGAGGAAGCCTTGTGCTAGTGAGGGGAGAAAGAGAGAGGAAATATGAACAGGAATTTGACCCTCCCTTCGAGCAAACGCTGTGGCCAGTCCTCCACTGGGGATGTGAAGGCATCGTGGAAATCCATAACCCCCAGCTCCTGTAATATCACTCTTCCTTCTCACTACCCATCCGACTTAAATTTCAGAATTCTAAAACAAAAGGACAAGGGCAAGGCAAGGGCTCTGAATGCACTCACCGAGAAGCTGGCATTCTAGATTGGTCTTCATCAAGAATAGTTCAATCCTGGCAGAGGAAATAGCACTCAGAAGGCATGCCAGAAGCGCGAAAGGACGCTGACTGTTCCCCTTGTGTGGTAGGAAGTTGATGAGCACAAGTTAGTCGGGGTATCGAGAGAAGAAGCTGGAAGGTTAGGCTTAGGTCAGAGTAAAGAGGACCATGTTGCCCTGCTAGGAATTACAGGCTTTATTCCAAAAGAAACTGACAGACATTGTTTGGAAAAGGGATGTAACACAGTCTGACTTGAGTTTTAGAGATTGCCAGGGCTACCTACTACTGGAAAGAATCAGTATTATTATTCTTTTTTCTGGCTTGCTTAGGGTTTTTGTAAGCCAATAAAAGCTAAACTGTGATGATAAAATCCATGTGTTGTATTTCTCTAAGAAATTTCTTGTAAATTAGTACGTTAAATCCCCAAGAATGTGACTAAAGTGACATTACAAATTAGGATTACCATGTGCTACAAAGGAAGGAAATAACTTACAAATTGTTTAAGAGTCTCAAGAGAGAGGAAATAGTTTACGACAGCACAGAGTCTTGAGAAAATTATGCTATGGCCCTATTCTTTGTTTGTTTGTTTCTTAATTTTAGCCATTACTGTGTTGTCTCCTTGTATATTTGCATGGAATAAAAGAAGTTAAACGGTTTATGTAAGCACTGGAGATAATATGAATTACAGTTTTTATTTAAAAGGGATAACAGCTCAACGTTGTTCAAAGGTAACAATCAGAGAATGACGTGTCCCTTGGAACAATAGTAATATTAATAATAGTATTAATAGCTCTCACTTTTGTGTTATCACATATCAGGCATGGTTCTTAAAGTGGCCATATAAATTTTCATCTAAACAAAGACACTTTGAGAGTGAAAGGTAGCACTAGTAACATTTACACAGGTATAGTACGTAATATTTAAATGGCACATAGAGAAATCAAAGACAGGTCTCCCTGCTGTCTCGAAGCTCATAGTCCAGTGAAGTTTTCTGCTATGATCTTGAGGCTCAGTTGTTTATTGGTGCCAAAATGCCTGTTACTTTCCAAAAGACAGGTGGAACTTTTTTTATGACTGCTGCCCTGTGTTCTGTGCTCTTCTCCCCAGTCCCTGGCATGTGGCTTTGAAGCTATTGGCTTGTATTAAGATACTACTGTAAACAGTAAGCGTTTGAGATCAAGACTGTGCCTTCCCATAGCCAAGCAAAGCCTCTGGTTGAGCTTGCCTTTTTTGAAAGTCCTTCACCTTGAAAACATTTCAGCAATCAGCCAGAACGATAGTGAGAAAAGCAGAGTAGACAGAAGGAAAAGTCATAGTAGCTAAATCTTCCTGAGGACGGGGGTGGAAGGATCTGGTGCAACAATTTCAGTCTGCAATGACTTTCTGCCTGTAGAATTGTCTTCTCGTGGAAGGTAGGGCTGGAGGAGAGGTAGCCAGTGAATTGACACTTGAATCCTTTGTGACATCCTTTGCTTCATGTGTCCTTTATATCATGGGGGCTTAGAAATGTCACATTAGGGGCACCTGGGTAGCTCAGTGGGTTAAGCCTCTGCCTTCGGCTCAGGTCATGATCCCAGGGTCCTGGGATCAAACCCCTCATCAGGTTCTCTGCTCAGCAGGGAGCCTGCTTCCCCCTCTCTCTCTCTGCCTGCGTCTCTGCCTGCTTGTGATCTCTCTCTCTCTCTGTCAAATAAATAAATAAAATCTTTAGAAATGTCACATAAATATTCTGAGCAATATCACACAACTGCAGAGATTTGTCAAGGCCTAGACTGGGTGATGTAAACCCTAGAGCCAAAGCATCAAACGACTCATAGCAAGTTCCCTGGTTTTCAGTGCACTTGACTTCATTTTAATTTTTAGTGTAAATGTTGAAAACATATAACCGTCTTCTAGATGACTACAGAATTGTAAAGTCAGACTTCTCCCACATCACTGAAGTGGGTGGACGTTCACCATAGTCAGTCCCCTTTGTGGATTTAAAAGAATTCGTTGAGATATAGTTCACTTACTCTAAAAGTCACAACTTGAAAGTGCATACTCCGTGGTTTTCAGTATATTCACAAAATTGTACATGACCACTAAAGTACAGCTTACCATGATCTAATTTCAGAACAATTTCATTAATCCAAAAAGAAACTGTACACATCCATTAGTGTTGTTAAAGACAACAGGTTCTCTTAGGTAGTGAGGACATAAAAGGGACTGGCAGTCAATAGCACCAATCCCAGTAATTTGCCCCAAATCACTCTCTTAATTGTTCACGAAATCAGTGGTGCCAGTGACAGGCTCATGAATCTATTCATCCATCAAGAATTTATTGAGCGCTTACTATTTGCCAGGCACTGTGTTGGGTGTTGAGAATGTAACAGTAAACGAGACAGCCATAATCTCTACACTATTAGACCTTTCAATCCAGTGAAAGAAAAAGACATTAATTAGATTAGTAAAGATACAATGAAAATGTCTTCCTTTTAGGAAAGAAAATGTATAACATTTTATCTGGTTGTTAAATGTGCCACATATTTCAATTTATTGATTCCTGTTTCTTGACATCAGCTTCCTTATTTGTTGATGCGCTTAGACAATGTGTTCTGGCTCACTGGCTTCAGTTCTCCATCAGACAAGGTGCCTTTGGACAATATCCATAAGCTTCTTTTAGCTCAAAAAGAACAGTGCTCCAACATAGTGTCCCCTCCTAAAGGTCCGCTTAAGGCATAGCGATAGATTTAAATGAACCTCTGGGTCTTTTCTGCCTCGAGAACGATTTCAAAAATCATCTTCAGTGGATTTCCTGAGTGGTTCAGAAGTATTGGTTCTCTTTTCTATCCATTAGAACATCAGCTTTGCATTGAAAGAGCTTAAATGTGATGCTGCAGGTGCACACCGTTTGAAACCTAAGCTCAGAAGAACGGGTGTCAAAAACATGAAACATGCATTCAGGCACTTAATGAAAATGAGTACAAATGACAAACACGTACGCATGTGTACTGACATGCACACATGTACACACACATGCAAAAGAGCCCTTTCTGCTCAGGGAAGGGGAACAGGTAACTTAAAATCAAAAGTCAAGGACCAACAACAAAGCTGTTAGAAGAAGTGATTTCAGGTAGCTAGAGATGCTGGAGATGAGTGGGCATCTATCACTAGTGAATTCTCTATGTGTGCATATGTGTGTGGGTGCGGATATTTGTTTATATTTATAACTTTTTAAATAGTATCTAATGCTTAGGCCAGTAATTATACTGCCTTGTATTATATATTCTCCCTGGTAAATATTTTCTAGAGTCCCATGTGCATAAAGCATGTTAGTGAAGATGGTTAAGAAAAGCGTTACATTTGTGATTTGTTTAACTTTTTCCCAGAAGCCTTCCTGACCTTTTAAGTCTAGAAAAAATCCCCCTGGCTTTGTACTTTTCTGGTGGTTGGTGGCCCCAAATTCTCCTGTCATTACATTCATCATGCTCTATTGCAACAACTTCTTCAACGTCTGTCTTTCCTGGGAAAGTTACCTGAAGTGATGAATGAATAAATGCTAAGCAAACAAAGACGAGAAAATGAAACCCTAATTCTGAGGGGCTTGGCTTCTTGAAGTGATTTATAAGATCTCTCCCTTAGTGTAATGACACCGTTTTACTTATTCAATTCCAGAAGCCTCCATCTTACTTGCTAATTTGTTTTTGAGAAACTTCATGACACACTATAGGATGACTGAAGACCTGTTCATTCTGGTGGCAATTCATTGGATGTCTCCCCTCCGTGCATATAATTTAACATATGTGAGCAATAATAGGAAACCAGAAATTAAAATCATTAGCCTAGCATGCGTACAGTTAATAAATTTCTCATCTATCCTGTTGCCCTCAGAAGAGCCTGTGAATGAAAAGAAAATTCTCTTGGCAAATTTTTCGAAATAAAAAAATTTAGAGCCTCTGTACCTTTGATTCTAATCCTAGAAGCACCCAGTGCTTGTGTGTCTTGATACTTTCAGGATAATATGAGAAGAATAGTGTCTAAAACCAAACTCTCACCTTTCAGATTTTTTCATATTCTTCCAATAGATATCTTTCCAAGATCGCTTTCAGGAATCTTGTCAAACAACATTGGCTTATTATTAAACTGGAAGGGGGGAAAACAGCCCTGGAAGATCCTGGGCTCATTTTAAATATTGTCTTTTAGAGAGCACTATGTATGCTTCCACAGTTTCTCACTCTCTGAACATACTGGCTGCTGTTTGAGGCAAAAAGAAGGGATAGTTTTCAAGAGATCATTAAATCGTAGTAAACATTCACAGATTTCTCCCACTCCTCTCCATTCTTCTGCGTTATGGTGTGCCAAAAGCTGTTTTTCATGCTTCTGGGAAGCAAGCATCATGTCTTTGGTTAATAGTCCATGGCACCACCACCCAGGAATGAAACTTTTCAAATCAAAGAAAATTTTAAACAATGCAATTGAAATCAAGAAAAAAAACTAGGACTAATTTGGGGTGGAAAATCATTCATATAAATTTATAGTCTTGAAAGAAATTACAGGCTAATTTTTTCCAATGTTAAAATTTTAAAAACTGTAATTTGGTACAAATTAAATTTTAAAGTCATTATAAACTCCTACAAATGAAACTTCACAAACTAGAACAATATGGAAAACTCAACTTAATGTCAAAAATATTTTTTAACATCCAGCAAATCTATACTTTCTAAATATCTTGATTGGAATAATGAATAAATATTAGAATTCCATCTTTGATGCTATATACTCAACCTTCAGGTTTCCAAATATAAACTGTTTGTGAAGACACAAGAAAGTATATGCATATATTTCTACATATGTAAGAATGTATATCTATATACATAAACTACAAAATACATGTGTGCACATGTGTGTATATAAAAGGAATGTATAAATTGTACTAACTACAATGAGAACATTTAGTTATAATTTTCAACTCATGTAATTGGTTAGGATATACTTAAATACCAGTTATATATCCTTTAGTATAGATTTATGTGTATGATTTTGCATTTCATTGGTTGTAATCCTAAATCTTGAGTATTACAGATCCTTTGCGTTTTTATAGGGCAGGAAGTCACAACTACCATTTCAGCATTGTGTCCGGTAGTACTGCCAAAGACACAAAATCTGAGAATCTTAGGGATGTCAGCATCTTCCTATATAGGATAACATCATTTTAATGGTGTAATTGAATCAAATGACATTCAGCTTCAGAAGGAGCTCCAGGTTGCCAAAGGACAGGCTTAAACTCTACTAAGCCAACCCAGCTATGTGAGCCGCTGCACATTAATGGGAGTTCTGTCACAGAAAGAGGACAGATTGCCCTTTATATATTTCCAAATTATTCATATGTATCCATGGAATACATGCAGTCTGGCAGTTTCTTCACTGGTGTGTGTATATGATATGCCAGGAGTATTTTGTAATATACGTGCCTGACAGAGAAAAAGTGTTATAATGCCTAAAAGACAACAGGGTAGGCACTGTTGCCTACCTCATAAATTTTTCTGTTACTTAATGGTATAAAATGTGCCATTTTGTATGTCAAACTTATTCTTTCTCTTCCTCTTATTAAGTCCTCTTATTATGTCAAACTTATTCTTTCTCTTCCTCTTATTCTCTTCCACTCTTACTATAGTGGGGGGGAAAAAAAAAAGTCTCAGGCTTTGTAGTAGAAAAGGCCTGTATTCCAGTCCCACCTCTGCCAGGACAAGCTGTGTTCAATTTCACCAACTCTAAAATAGGGACAATATTAACTGCAAAGTTCAGTTGTGTCAGAAAATTGTGACTCTGAAACTGGCTTAATCATAAGGAAATGTATTACTTCTCATCACAAGAAATTGTGAGGTAGGGCAGCTCCAAGCTTGACTTCTTTGCAATTCTCTCTGTCCTCCTTCCTATATTGACTTTGCTTCCCTCAGGGTCAGAGCAGTGTGTCTGCACCGTATCAAAGTATCACATCCAGACAAGTCAATATCAGAGGAAGAGAAGGGAGCGTTTCTCTTGGTATCTCCTTTAAACGAGGGAAACTCTCAAAAAGAAGACCCTCAAGTTTCATCGGCCAGAATAAGAACACATGTCCTCTTCTGACGCTCATCGACATGGGAACTAGGACTTCCCTGGGAGCTTTAGACCATCAGGATCTCCGGCTGAGCAGACGATGGTGTTGGCCATCTTCTACTACATCACATAGGGCTTGGGGGTTCGAGATCTGAACTAACTAGGAATATTTTTGGAAAGAAAGAAATGGAACGTGGGTGGAACAATGGCTGGAAAGCACCTTCATAGAGTGTTCTGAGTAGTAAATAAAACCATATATTATGTGAAGTCCATCTCTACAAAGTAAACACTAAACCCTACTGAAATCACTGCTATTGTTTTTGCTATTATTAAACTCTAAGGTGAAACAGTCTAATGTGAAACACTCTAATAGGAGCCACTGTTGGATGGCTGGAATTCAAAATGAATATACCTTGATTTTATTACTTACTATCTCCATGATTTGGACTCTGTACCAGGGACTGGAAGACTTTTTCTCTAAAGGAAAATAAATAATTTAGGCTTTGTGGGGAACATAGTTCTTTTTTGTCACACACTTTTCTTTGTTTTATTTTATCCAACCCTATAAACATGTCAAAACAATTCTTAGCTCTCACATAGTACAAAAGAGACCAGTGATGGGTTTGCCAACCCCTAACTCAAAGCAACTACAATTAGGGTACCTGGGTGGCTCAGTCAGTTGAGCTGATTTCAGCTCAGGTCATGATCTCAGGGCCTTGGGATCGAGCCCGGCTTTGGGCTCCATGTTCAGCGGGTAGTCTGCTTGAAGATTCTTTATATCCCTTTTCCTCTATCCCTCCTCCTGCTTATGTTTACTCTCTCTCAAATATATAAATAAATGTTTAAAAAATAAAGTAAAAAGATTTTTATTTATTTATTTGACACAGAGAGAGATCACAAGTAGGCAGAGAGGCAGGCGGAGGGGCGGGGAAGCAGGTTTCCTGCTGAGCAGAGAGCCCGACACGGGGCTCGATCCCAGGACCCTGGAATCATGACCTGAGCCGAAGGCAGAGGCTCAACCCACCGAACCACCCAGGCACCCCTAAAGCAACTACTCTTTAGCTTCTCTGTGTCCCATTGATTCCATTTGTAACATGGATATACTTGTATTCCTTCCTTTGGAAGGTTGTATTGTGGTGAGGACTAAATAATTTATGTATAAAAGTTAGAACTAAGACTGATAGATGGCACTCAATAAATATGAGTGATGGAGGTGACAGTGGTGGTGGTGGTGGTTTTAATGCATCACATGTGTTCATCTATCAAGTGACAAACATATTCAGAGGTAAAACACACCAACATATACAAGCGAGTACATGATAAGCTAGTAACAGACTTTGTAGATTTAAGGTATGTAACAAGTGACACAGAACTGACTTCTAGTGAGAGGAATCTTGGCACACAGAGTCAGGCAGACCTGGGTGTCAGTTCTGAGTCTACCATCTTGCAGTTGTGGTGACCTCAGGGAAATTACTGTCCCTCTCTGTGCCTCATGTTCCTCATCTATCAAAACTAGATACAAATAAGGTCTGTCTTAGGATTGATCTGAGCACTACAGAGGATGCATGTCAAGAACCTGGCACATTGCAGGCATTCAGAAAATGGCAGTTGCTATAAATTTTAACTTCCTTTTCATTTATATTAAATGCCTCTGAGGCTTTGTCTTCAAAATAGCCAGTGCACTACGTGGGAAAAAGTAGCAATTGCTGGATTGTGACTTGAATATTGGTTTTGACTGTCATGGCCAACCCAGTAACTCAGAACAACCACGTACATAGAAAAATAAAAACTGACTGATTAATTAAGCCTTAAATGATGACCTAATAGCCCTGTGTATACACACAGCTTGATTATGATTTCTTTCAGTTTTATACTGCCTTTCTTAATATATCTGACAAGAAAATGATTGAATTTTAATTATTCAATTTTAAAGTTTATGCCCAGAAACTACTAAGTTTCAGTTTAACTGAACTGAGTCAATAGGGCATTCCCACCCCAACTAGGTTAATACTCGCTTTCACCTTCTTGCCTACATGCCTGCTAGTACAGATACTAATTTGAGGTAAATCTTTGGGGTCCTGACATATGCCATCCAAGTCTGGGACAAGAGGTCATAATGTGGGTGTGAAGACATGGGGGAGGGAGGGCTCAGGGGTGCTGTTTACAAAGAAATGGAAAGCTGAAATGTATAGTTAGGATTTTCTTTCAAGTATCAAATTTGAGTTTTAACATAATATGGACTAACATTGCAAGACTACCTACTTGCACGACACAGAGTTGAGGGAAATGAGTCATAGAGAAGCCAAGTAACTTAGCCAAACTCATGTAAATAATAAATCTATGAAAGAGGAACAAGTTAACTGGCCCTCCCTACCAATTAACCATTCAGTCTTTTTGCTGAATCAATGACCTATTAAACTGTAGTCTCTCAAATCCTCAAAATATAGCTAAGCAGTGTCCCATTTATAACTCTCTTGTTTTAGCCTGTTTAGCCGTCAAGGATAAGAATAGCTAATATTTACCAAATTACTGGGATTAGCTATTTAATCAGAAAATTTGATCCCTTTATGCTTTGTACATTCCTAAAAGGTGAGAACCATGTCTGCCTTGCTTACTTCTGTAATCCTCAGTGTCTAGAGAAATGCTTGGAACTTTTTGGATATTCAATACAAATTTCTTAGATGAATGCAAATTAGAAATTCCAGAAAAAGGAACATGAGATTTAAACTTCTGACCTTGACTCCTTCACAATGAAGGATCAGATATTTGAGAGTTCCAGAGGCAACCCAAGGCCTACATCAAAGGTTAACCTTTGAGGAGTCGTTTGTTGCAAATCACAGCTGAGTAATGTTCCAGCAGAGGTAGAATCGTCCTACAGTGAATATTACGATGTTCCACCCAGATCTCCCCCTTTCAGAACTGAAAGACCTATTCCTACAGCTGCTGGGAGTGTTGGCCATAGTGTCACCCTCAGTTGTTAGCTCTCAACAGAAATTGCCTTTGCTGAAGAGATCCACCTTGCCCAAAGTCTCACGCTTTCTCTGGAGCAGCCCATATCCAGTGAATAATCACTGAAGTGGTGTAAAAGCCTAGCCCCTGCTCTCACTCAGCAAATCTAAAGGGCCATCCCAGCTTCAAAGCACCTTACAGTGTTGCTTGAGGCCTTTGTTGAGACTCTATCATAGACCAGCTTCTCCCTGTATCCAGTCCTGCTTCTTTCTCTTCCCTTCCACCAATGTTGATCCCAGAGACACTTCTCATTAAACGTTCTGCATGAACATCTCTATTTGTGTTACCTTAGTGGAGAATCCAACCTAAGACAAATCCCCCCATATCCCTGGTATTCCAAGCCCTTCCCTTCCCAAGATTTATGTAAATGTTCCAATCAGTTGTAGGATATAGCTAATCACACAGGCACAAATGGGAAGAGGAAGCTTCTACTCTTTCTTGTTAGAGCCAAGCACTGTGGGGTTAATAAATTCCTTCCCCAGACACCTAAGAAATATTTTTCAAACTCCCTTCAAGTTATGAAGAATGAACACATTCTCCAGAAGAACTAAAGATGTAGTCTTTAGTGACCGAGGAAGTTCAATATCCTTTTGAAGTCCCAAGTTTTATTCCTAGAAATATTTGTGAATTAGGCATTCAAATCAATAAAATGCCATGTTGGGGCGCCTGGGTGGCTCAGTGGGTTAAGCCGCTGCCTTCGGCTCAGGTCATGATCTCAGGGTCCTGGGATCGAGCCCCGCATCGGGCTCTCTGCTCAGCAGGGAGCCTGCTTCCCTCTCTCTCTGCCTGCCTCTCTGCCTACTTGTGATCTCTCTCTGTCAAATAAATAAATAAAATCTTAAAAAATAATAATAATATGCAATGTTTTTCTTAGTTTAAGAGTAGTGTCACCAATTATTTTTTTTTAAGATTTTATTTATTTATCAGAGAGAGAGAGGGGGAGAGAGCGAGCACAGGCAGACAGAATGGCAGGCAGAGGCAGAGGGAGAAGCAGGCTCCCCGCCGAGCAAGGAGCCCGATGTGGGACTCGATCCCAGGACGCTGAGATCATGACCTGAGCCGAAGGCAGCTGCTTAACCAACTGAGCCACATTCTCCCCAGGGCTTTTCAAGCAATAAGACATCTGAGTTGAAATGTGGCCTAAGGTCAAAATTCCTGGTTAACTGGTAGAGACATACTGGGGGGTATACAGCATGCCATCTGACTGGTCAGTTTCTACACCTTCCTCATGGTTAAGTATTTTGAATATTATTCCCACTTAAAATATATGGCTTTTAAAACAACTGGGTCATATCACATTATGTCATATCAATTATTTTTCATTTTCTTCCTTTTAGAGTCCTCTCTCTTCCTCATTTTGCATTTCTTTTTTTTTTTAATTTTTTTTTATTTTCAGCATAACAGTATTCATTATTTTTGCACCACACCCAGTGCTCCATGCAATCCGTGCCCTCTTTCCAATACCCACCACTTGGTACCCCGACCTCCCCCCCCCCCGCCCCTTCAACCCCCTCCGGCTGTTTTCCAGAGTCCGTAGTCTCTCATGCTTCACCTCCCCTTCCAATTTCCCCCAACTCCCTTCTCCTCTCTATCCCTCTGTCTGTCTCACCTCATTCCTCTAACTTCTCACCTCCAGCCTCCCTTTCTAACTTCACTCCCCACCTGCCTTTCATTTTGTGCTGTCTTTATGACTCTCTTGCTTTATTACTTTATTTTAGGTTAAGTTTGAAGGAAACAGTTTAGTCATGCTGACGCAGGTCTCATATTTTGTGTCTTGATTAATATTCAAACTTGGGATTATGCTAAATCCTCCAAACATTGGCTTCAGGTAGTCCTGTTTTATTGAATCCAAAAGCCTTGATCAATTAATCTACACAGTTCCGTTTAATTCTGGTACTATGATACTTTAGCCAGATTCCTGTCCAATGGACTAAAACCCATCAAGCGTAGAACATGTCCCACATCCTGATTTAGCTCAGAGAAGAGCCTAGGTAAAACTATACTATATATATAGTTATACAAGATGCACCCATTTTTTTAACCACAGCTGAGACACATAGCTTAAATTTTCCATAGAATAAAAGCAATACTATTTATGACCACCAAGTTTGTCAAACCCTTCTTTTGACTATCAGTTCCTCTTAGCAGAAATTAAATTTGTTCAGATTGAGGTAGTATTTTAAATTATATTTCCTGAACAGAATTATCTACCAGATTCCAAGCAGATCATTTTATTCCCCCCAAAATTGTCTCTTATAATTCTTATTTTTCTTGCGCTTTATCAGGGAGGCTTTTTCTCTGTTACAGATTCTTATAATTCAAATGCATTGTTTGCCAATTCACTTAATGTTGAACATGTTATTGCCAGCATGTTTTATCACATTAAGCCAATTTTCAATCATAGATACTTGAAAAATGTATGAATACTGAAGTTTGATTCTCTTTCCCTTGTAATTGTTTTTTTTTTCCCCAGATGCTTATTTTAGCCCTTTACTCACCCTTAAACTTTAGCTACGTTTTGTCACAAACCAAATGAATGCAGAGTCTAGGCAGATATGCTAAATGAGCAAAGCAGGCCACTTATAGGACAGTTTAGAGTGGTGATGCCTTTAGTGAAAGGGGAGATAAGCCTTACTGAATGACATTCAAAAAGAGAAAGAGAAAGCAAGAAAATTAAAACACTGTTCAAGCAGAATCAAAATATATTTGCTGGCAAATTACTAATTTTTCACAGTGCTTTAATGATTATATGGAATAGGGATTTTCATAGCATAGATAGTGTCTCTGCTACACCCAGAGACTAGCCTATCATGGCAAAGGGGATTAAGTATAAAAAATCACAGGCATGAAACATGACAGGCCAGTGGGGAAGAAAAGGAAGCTGAACTTGAATGATGCTGGTGTGAAGCTAGCACCAGAAGAGGGCTAACAAAATGCATTTGGCTCCAGAGCTAGCCACTTATATACTTATAGCATCCAAATCACAATATTCAGGGAAACGTGTTTAACTCAGTTGGGAGTGATCAGTGTTGAGAGTCAATAAGGTCTGATATGTTGGATAGGACATGGAAGTAGACATTCTGAGGTGTGATGATGGTGAATCAGACCAGCATGCATCCTGGGGGTGGGAGGGTTCATCTGGTTGAGAATTTAGACCTAAAGGTAACTACATCCAACTCTTCAAGGAAGTGGGCTTACATGAGATTAGTAGAGCATTGGGGTTTTGAGGAAGTATACTAGGGTTCCACATAGATTTCTGTGGATTCAGTGTATAAATTACGAAAATGAAGGAACACTCATATAGGCTGAGCATAAAAGAAGAATGGGGGAATGCCTGTGAAGAAGTGAGTACTTACATACTCAAGACAGACATCCAGGCACATGAGGTACCACATGGCAGCACTCAGTATAGATCCTACCAATTTGTAAAGATGACATGCCTGACGTCTTACCAGGATAGTTCACTACAGACTTATATAGTAAGTGGGGTGAAATTTATAGGTTAGATGTATTAGGGAAGCAACTAAATGGGGCTGAGGCTGAAGCTGGGAAATTTAGAGAAAGACTTTGAATGTGTCCTTGCTGTTCACCTTGGTAAAAATGCTATCTTTGTCCTGTTGCTGCACACAGGATTCTATGATTCAATTTTTTTCCTTGAAATCATTGGACTTTTCTTATCAAAGTCTGATACAACCCCCCAAGACATATTCCAACTGCTGGCATGATAGCTTGAAAGGAGAAGGAGCTGTTATAAACGATCTGTGCCAAGGTTAAGGGGATTAATCCAACTTTAATGCGAGGCTCTGAGGAATGTAGCTTTTAGTGAATATGGTAAACTCAGGAGTAATGTGAGCCAATCATGGTATTTACAATGATTTTAATATAGTGGGTAGGACACGAGAACATGATCCCCCAGCAGATAGTCTGCATTCAAATAGAAGGAAACTCTTAGGGCTGGATAGTGTGTTTTGTTTGGCATGGGATCCAAGGTAGGATCTGGGAAGAGAAGACAGGACCTAGCTACTGGATAAGGGATTGGCAAGGACTAAGTAGAGAATTAGGGCTCCAAATCAGCGGAAAGTGGGTTGGGGGGGCATGGCTCCAAAGAGGGACTAAATTAGCTATAAAGGAACTGAGGCAGATGTCCAGTGTATATGATGAGATAGATATTTGGGTGCTCAGAATAGCAAGACTAGCTCCAAACTCTACCCACTGATGTGAATAGGGTTCCTAATAGTCTGTGAATTTGGCTTAAAATTGCAATGTTGGCCCATGACCTAGGTGACACAAAGCCTGTAGTTTGATGAAATAGTACCTGTAGCTGAATAGGGCTGGGAAGTCAAGGCTTGACACTGGTTTTACAAAAGCAAAAGAATATTTAGCATAATTACGAAAATTGATTTCCTCCCAAATCAGCATATACCTAGATCTTACTATATTGAGAATTAGAGAAGATTACATAGACTATTGCACTTTACTTTTAACCTTCACTCCCCAAAGAAATAATTATAAATTGTAGGAGAAACAATAAAATAACTGTGTATCACACTGTAAATTGAATGAACCTTGGATCACTGTTATTAGGAATGATTTAAAGAAAGCTGCTCTCCAGGCATGGAGCTTTGTAATAAACCAAGAGCAGAGATAGGAAAGAAATACTTTTGCATCGGTCACTTGACAGTAAGGGTGTAATGAATGAGATCATAGAGTCCGACTCAGAGAAAGCAGTAAACCGAGCCAAAGTTGCAGACTTACAAGGAAAAGAGAAGCCTGGAAAGGGCCTGTCCCATCGCTCTCACTTCCTCCCAAGCATCAGTTTTCCCATCTGCTTAATGACAATTGTAAGAGCTCAGGTCTGTGTTTCTTGAACATTTTGATTATAAAATAAATGAAGCTCAGTAGCTTTCCTACTCTCTGTGGTCAACATTTTGAACAACTGAGTGGGTTCTCTAAGTAGGGATGCAAGCTTCTAACAAGGCACTTTGATAATTACCTCTGAATCTAGTCTTTCTTTGCATTACATGGCAGAAGGTAGGTGGTCCCTGTCTGTCTCAGTTCTCTCCTTAAAGTGATTCAAACGTGACCTTTCACAATGGCACAAAGAGCCATCGTGGATGCCTGCGTTCCCCCAGGTCATATTACGGATCTGTCTGCATCTGTACTACTTTCTCATTTCTTGTCTTAGTCTTCCCTCTGCCCTGGTTAGGGTCTAGGCCTCAATTTGCTGTTAATGCAGAAGCCTCGTATTGGAGACAATTTGGGCCTATTTACCTTGACTTTGACACTGTTGAGTTGTAGTACACAACCTCTGGCATTTATTATTTTGGCTGAGCATAACACTAATTGCTTCCCATCATCTTACCCCAACCTTGCACAAGGACACCCACCCCATCTCTAAGGACTCTGTACAGCTTTGGCCCTCCCTTATGTTCAGCTAGAAAGGAATAAGACCACTACATTCCTCTTTAACCCTGGAAGGTTCTATTCTACTTCAGTGGTCCAATGTGGTAAAAGTTTGTCTATCTCCACCTTTCGGTGAGCTTATTTTACCCCAGATGGAAAGCTTAACAGAAAATACCACATGAGCATTTGACTCTGTTTTGATTATTAATGATGTTATCCAAAAAAAGAGAGAGAGATTTCATTCCTTCCATGGTGGCTGAGAAGCAATGCCATGCAGTGTTTACTAGCCAGCTGTTAGCATGCACGGGTGCAGACTGACAGCAGAATCAGCAAACAATTGGCTCAATCTTTGAAACATGTTTTTGTGCCAAGCACATGAAGTTTTAATTATAAGCACTTTGAAATATTCATGGTTATTGAATTTCCTTATTCCCATGCAGAAACAAGATAAAAAGTTCTTTTGAAATCTGATGACAGAAAACACTTGATGCTGACAACACACAGTTGTGTAATGCCTAATTAATCACTCATAGGAAATAAGCATTTTGCCCTGAGATGGTTATTATGCTCAATGCCAAAGTATAACAAACCAAAATGTGGCCTCTATCATAATTCCACATCTTTATAAGAGATCTTATCAACCTATGCAAAGATGACTTTCACTGATATGACATGTGTCAGCATGCTTGACCATGAAAACTTCAGTCTCCCAGCTTGCCAACGTCATCTTGTCCCATCATTCCTATGTTCACATGCGTGCCGGTGTGTATACAGTGTTCCCTGAAACTTATGTTCAGTATCTCACTTCCCCCTGAATTCTGACCTCAATGAAATTCAGACATTTGTTCATTAAAGAAAAACCATACTAGGTGCGTAGACTACTGAGAAAAATATAACATTGCCTCTGCCATCAAGAATTTCACAGTTTAGAGGCCAAGTTAACCATGTAAACAAACAAGAGTAACACAAAGTTAAAAATGAGAAGTGTAGGGGCGCCTGGGTGGCTCAGTGGGTTAAAGCCTCTGCCTTCGGCTCAGGTCATGATCCCAGGGTCCTGGGATCGAGCCCCACATCGGGCTCTCTGCTCAGCAGGGAGCCTGCTTCCTCCTCTCTCTCTCTGCCTGCCTCTCTGTCTACTTGTGATCTCTGTAAAATAAATAAATAAAATCTTTAAAAAAATGAGAAGTGCAAAAAAGAAGTTTAAATAGAATTGAAGTCGTATTAAAGCATGCTTTGAGAACTCAGCGATTCAGGGGGATCAGCCAGATCTTCCCCCATCACACCTGTTCCAATCTATAAACCCATATTTTCTTACTAACCATCTCCTAGAGCCCATACTTTTCCATGGTGGCCCCAAATACTCATGCTTGCCCTTCTGCCAGTGTTGACTACAGCCACCAGATCTCCCCACTACCAGTGCTAATCTCAAGGTTCATGGTGTAGGTCACTACTGAAGGTCTATTGCAAAGTCTGACCTTCCTTTTTAGGGTGCAGTCATTCCTCCGTGATTTCTTTTGATTCTTTCCACAATATAAACATTCAGAAAAAAATCATTCTCAATGTATGAACCTGGGACTACCTACATTAGAGTTTGGGGGGTGGGCACTTGTTAAAACCTCAGAGTCTTGGACCCCACTCCTAGAACTACTACATCAATATTTCTTGGGAAAGCCTGTCATTCCCCAAAGGAATGCAGTTATACTCTGTAGTTTCCAAACACCAGTTTAAAAACCATCCATCCTAGCAAACATTCTCCACATCATATCCTCTCCCTTGATGCAGCCTCCAAATTCTCTTTACATTCATTCATTTGTTAATAAAACTGACAAGGTCCCTAAGTTCATGGATCTTACATTCTAGTGAAATTCCAGGGATGTATAGGGACAAATTCTTGAGAGTTCTCTTAATTTTTTGATAGAGATATAAAAACTAACATAAAGTGAATACATCTTAACGTATAGCTTGATGAATTTTTACATATTAATACAACCATGTAACCAACAACAAAATCAAGAGATAAACTTTCCAGTCAGTACCATCTCCCCTATCCTATAAAGGCAACCACTATTCTGACTCTTATCATAGATTAATTTTGCTTATTTCATCACAATAGACTAGTATTACTTGTATAACTATTACAGAATATTTATTCTTTTATGTAGGGCTTTTTTTTCCTGGACTTTGTGACTCCCACTTTTGTTGCAATGATTTATTATTTTTTATTGTTGTTTTTCATTGTATGAATGTAACACTATTTATACATCTACTGTTGATAGACACTTGGACTACTTCCAGTTTATGGCTGTTAATAATGATACCATGAATATGCTTGTCCATGTCCTTTTAGGGACTATGCAGTCATTTGTCTTGGGTATATACTAAAATTATAATCACCAAGTCATAGGGTAGATGTATGTCTATTGCCAATCAATTTTCTAAAGTGGCTGTACCATTTGAAGTCCCACCAAAAATATATGATTTCCAGCTATTCAACACTCTCACCAACTCTTGTTATTGTTAAGTATTCTAATTTCAGCCATTCTAGTAGGTATGTAGTAGCTCATTGTGGCTTTAATTTTCATTTTTGTAATAAGCAATAATGTTGGACCTATTTTCATGTACTTACCATTTAGATATTCTCTTTTGTGAAATGCCTATTCAGGTAGTCTGTCCATTTTTTATTGAGTTGTCTCATTGACACAAAAGTAGTCTTCTATGTCCCTAAAAGATAAAGCATATTTTTAATTCATCTGAAACTTCTTTATATGTATCATGTGAAGTAGGGGTTTACTTTTACTTTTTTCCCAAATAGGTACACACATATTCTGGTTTCTCTTCAGATCACATAATCGTTCGCCTCTTACCAAATGGGTACACAGTTATCCCAGGGCCATTAATTGAATAGTTCATAATTTCCCCCCAATTATCTGCAATGCCACCTATGTCTTTTATGAAGGCCACAAAGATATTGTCTTATGTTTTTTCCAAAAATTTTATTGTTTGCTCTTTCACATTTAGGATCTAAGACTGTTTGACAAAGGAATCTGAATGAATTCCATTCTGATGCTCAAGCTGGGATCCAAAGGACCTAACCTAGTTAACATGGCAAAAGGGTAAGTAAGGAATAAATAAGATAACATTGTAGGTCGACACAACCACAGGTCACGTCCAACTTACATACAGTAAGAAGAATATAGTGTATTCGATGAATCACAACAAGGTCAATTTGGCTAAGGTGCAGAGTGAGCCAGAGTATAAACTAAATGAAGCACTAGAGATGAGGGCCTTAGTGATCCAGGCCCCTGTATAGCATGTTAAAGAATTTTTGCCTCTATCCTAAGAGCTATGGCAAGACATTTGAGGGTTTTTTTTTTTTTTAAACGTTTTGGTTTTTTTAATTAATTTATTTATTTTCAGAAAAACAGTATTCATTATTTTTTCACCACACCCAGTGATCCACACATCCATGCCCTCTATAATACCCACCACCTGGTACCCCAACCTCCCACCCCGCCGCCACTTCAAACCCCTCAGATTCGTTTTCAGAGTCCATAGTCTCTCATGATCCACCTCCCCCTCCAATTTACCCCAACTCCCTTCTCCTCTCCAACACCCCTTGTCCTCCATGATATTTGTTATGCTCCATAAATAAGTGAAACTATATGATAATTGACTCTCTCTG
Organism: Mustela nigripes; assembly: GCF_022355385.1. Lineage (NCBI taxonomy): Eukaryota > Metazoa > Chordata > Mammalia > Carnivora > Mustelidae > Mustela > Mustela nigripes. The sequence continues at coordinate 9,439,002 of NC_081575.1, forward strand.
CTTGACTTATTTCACTCAGCATAATCTCTTCCAGTCCTGTCCATAT